>NC_135810.1:58731925-59031925 GCF_964213995.1 Mustelus asterias | reverse complement strand
AACAAGCTTGAACATCAGTAGCAAATGTGATGCATTGATATAGATAATGGTCTTAAAATGTTATGCTTTAACTGGGAATTCCATCCGCCATCCGATTGGAATGAGTAGGAAGCAGTACTTTGTGATTCTGAGTAGGAATGAAGTGATATAAAGGGTTCCAAAACTCATGAAGCGTGGCCAAAAGGTTAAAGGGCATATGCAATGATCTGTGTAAAGGAGACTAGATCAATTGAGTTCAACTTAGTATTATTGCTTTGAATACTACCTTTTTATATATAACTTCTGAGGGGAGGGTGGAAAAGTTTACAGCACAGTGATTAGCACTGCTGCCTCACAGCGCCAGGGACCCAGGTTCAGTTCCCGGCTTGGGTCACTGTCTGTGTGGAGTCTGCACGTTCTCTCTGTGTCTGCGTGCGTTTCCTCCAGGTGCTCCGATTTCCTCCCACAGTCCAAAAGATGTGCTGGTTAGGTGTTAAATTCTCCCTCCGTGTACCAGAACAGGCGTTGGAGTGTGGCGACTAGGGGATTTTCACAGTAATTTCATTGCAATGTTAATGTAAGCCTACTTTTGACACTAATAAATAATAAACTTAACTGCTATCTACTCCTGACTCAACCTCCCCCATACTCTTACATTCTCGGTACCAAATTGATTTAGCTATATTCTCATGCACCACCTCTTGGGAGAGTAAAATCTTAATGCTATTTGTTCTGAAAAACACCCTTGGGATAAATATGCTTTCCCAAGTGAAATATAAAATGTAATATCAGCCTTAATGTAGACTTTGTCCATTACCACACAGAATTTAGTCTATGGTTCATGCTCCCAACTATGAAATTGAATGAAGCAGACAAAGACGTTAATTTATTTCACACTTTGTTCCTCATGTTTCTCAAACATCCTGAATGTGTACAATTGTTGTACAAAAGGGTTCTATTAGTGTAGCAAAATGTGGCAGTTGATGTACCCAAACAGTGCTTAGATGAATGATCAGTTGATCTGTTTTTGGATGAGGAGCAAATGTGAGACATTGGGAGAACATCCTGCTCGTTTAAGGATATGGTGTTACAAAATAATCTCACGTACAGGATCACGCTTTACCATTTCATTCGAAAGATGGTAGTTAGAACAATCCGACTCTCCCTTAAGTTTTGAACTGAATTGTCTGCCTAAATAATGAGCTCAAGCCTTGGAGTGAACTGGCAATCTTTCTGATTCAGTGTTGAGCCAAACTGATTTTAATGTGAAACAGGACTAATTAATTCCTACTTTTGTCCTGGGGAGGGCCATTTTATGTTTTATACTCATTCCACCTGCCTCCCCCTACCAAGATAAGTTATTTTGAGCCACATGCTGACTGACCTGCTCTCCACGCCACACTGTGCTAGGGGAGTTCATGATTTGGCCCCACAATGATTTCCAGGCTAGTTTTATGGTGAAATGCTCAACATTGAAACTGTAACTCAAGTGTAGTGAGATTTTAAGTATCTATTTAAGTAAGTACTGTACCAGGAGAGATGATGAATGTGTCCCATTTTTGTGGTTTAATTGGCTGATAAAGGCATTATTTGATGGTTTTAAATGCTTCCATAGCTTGTATTTGTTATGTTATCTTAATATACAAGCAGCATGGAAAAAGATCACATCTTAAGTAATAGAATTTGGTTGCCTTGCAGAATCCATAAATTCAGCAGGACATGAATTATGCATGGTAAGATCCGTCTTACTGGTCAGAATCTATGAATCATGAATTAGTATGCCTTTACTGCATTATGATTTTTGGGATATGCAAGTACTGAGTTTGTTACCTTGGCCTCCCAAGACTTGACCTGCATCATTTCAAAGCTCTTACTAGAATTTTTAAAGTAAGATCCTCCTACCTTATTTTGCCATCCTTCACTATCCTTCTGCTTTCATTCTATCCCCATCATTAATTAATAAGGTTGGCTAACAAGCTGGCCTATGGACTTCCCTGTAATTGGAGTTGGCCTCACTCTGCAATTTTTCATTGATGGCATGCTTTCTGAAACGACTTGGTGTCCCTTGCAGCTTTTCCACATGTGGGGAGATTTATCATTACAACTGAAAGGCCACAGTAAGGTTCTCTTGCTTTGGTACATTGAGTAGTTGGATTCCATGGAGAACCCCATGGTCACCAAAGGATGTTTGACATGAAATATATATGTGCGTTGTAAATTGACCTGCAGTAAATGTAGTGAGACATCTTATGTACTGTATTGAACTATGTTGCACTTTATGGACTGACAAATGCAAGCTGTTATGTCATGTACTTTTTAGAATTTTATTAATTAAGTATATATTTGAAAGAAAAAAAACATTACAATTGAAAAAGTAGTTGCATTTGTCCAGAGATTGCCATCATATCAGTGTTCAGTCCTAACTGGTGCCTGGATTATAGCTTATGACAATTTCTTATATTGCAACTAGTTGATCTGCTGTGTCATTGGCCAGATTTTTCCAGCCGTTCATACCAGCGAGAACTTCCGGTCCCACTGATGACGTACCTCTACTGTGGGTTTCCTGGTGGCAAGGGGGTGCATCGAATGGGAAACCCCGTTGACAACGGCGGGATCAGAAGATCCTGCCACTGGCCAATGGCGGGTCGCCACCTGCTGCCATGAAACATCCCACCCAATGTTTATTGGTGATTGGCGATTTGGAGACTAGGTGTAATGTTTGGTAACTATGTTGCAGCAGTATTTAACCTGGTCTGCTCCTTATTAGCTACTGCCTTTCAGAAGATGATCTAAATAGGAACATTGTTAGATCAATAAGATACTAATCTCTGTTCCTGTGTGAAGTTTTTGTAGATTAAAAGTTGCTCTTAAGTGCTCAACCGTTAACCATAGTAAGAGGTCAGGCTGCAAAAATGAGAAAAGACCTGGAAATGTCTCTTTTTTTAAATGTTGTTTAATATTTGTAATGAAGTGTAAGGAGTGAATACGATCTTGGCAGCTTTTTTCAATATATATAGAATCCTGCTTCTGTGCACAGGGCCTGTCATTTTTCTAACCTGTTCCTGGTATGCTGGCAATTTTGGTAAGTTGCATATATTGTTCATCCTCTGGGATGGGTGTCCTTCTGTGAACTGATGCAAGCCTTGTGGGTGCTGACACTACCACAGCGGTGTTTGGAAATTTCAAAATACTTACCACAGGGTGATGAAGTAACAGCGGCCCATGTCCAAGTCTGAACGGTGTTTGATTTAGGCAGGAGGTAGGAAGTGATGACCTTTGGGCTGTTATCCTTCTTGAAGATAGAAATTCTGGGGGAGGGAACCCCTGTCAAAGTACCCCTTGGTGAGATGCTACAGTGCATTTGTAGATTGCCAGTGATGGCAGGGTTAGATATTGAAACCAGAGATACAGGCACCAGTCAAGCACACTGTTATCCTGGATGGTGCTGAGTTTCTTGAGTGTTGTTGCAGCCGTATTCATCTAAGTGAGTATGGAGTATTTGATCACACTTGACTTGAGCCTTATGATGTTGGAGAGGCTTTGGGAGCTCAAGAGCCAAACCACTTGTTGCAGAGTGTCCAGCTTCTACTCTCTTTTTGATGTTGTGTTGATATGGCTGGTTCAGTTCAGCAGCTAGTTATTGGTCACTCCCAGGATATTGATGGAGTATTTGGTTCTGACACTGCCAGTGATGGTCTAAGTAAAGTGTCTGGGCATTCTCTTATTCAAGATGATCATTATCTGATATTTATGTGGCATGAATATTATTTGCTTTTCGCCAGCTCCAACCTGCATTCTATTTGCACAAGTTGTTTCATTATTGGAGGAGTTATCAGTGTGACTGAATGCTGTGGAATTGTCAATAAACAGACCCCACTCCTCAGCTTGTGTTGGAGGGGAAATTATTGATAAGGTAAATGAAGATATTTGGGCTGAAGATACTCGCCTGTGAGCTCCAGGGGCTGTGATGAGTGGCTTTTGACAACCACTTTCCTTGCATGAAGTTTGACTTCTGCCAGTGGGTTTCTCTCTCTCTCCCCCCCGCCCCCCCCCCCCCTCTCTCTCTCTCTCCCCCTCTCTCTCTCTCTCCCCCTCTCCTCCTCCTCCTTCCCCCCCCCCCCCCCCCCCCCCCGCCGCCGCCGCCGCAACACACACACCCTATTGATTTCCACTTTGCTCAGGCTTATTTGTGCCATACTTAGTCAAATATTGCCTTGATGTGAAAGTCAGCTACTCTCACTTCTCCTCTGGCATTTCCTTTTGTCCTATGTCTTGATTAAGGCTATGCTGAGGTCAGGAGTTAAGCAGTCCATGTGAACATGAGAATGTAAGAACATAAGAACTAGGAGCAGGAGTAGGCCATCTGGCCCTTTGAGCCTGCTCTGCCATTTGATAAGATCATGGCTGATCTTTTCGTGGACTCAGCTCCACTTACCTGCCTGCTCACTGTGACCCTTAATTCCTTTACTGTTCAAAACTCTGTCTATTTTTGCCTTAACAACATTCAACGAGGTAGCTTCACTGGCCGGGGAATTCTATAGGTTCACAATCCTTTGGGTGAAGAAGTTCCTTCTTAAGTCAGCCCTAAATCTGCTCCCCCTTATTTTGAGACCATGCCCCCTAGTTCTAGTTTCACCCGCCAGTGGAAAAATCTCCCAGCTTCTATCTTGTCTATTCCCTTCATAATTTTATATGTTTCTATAAGATCCCCCCTCATTCTTCTGAATTCCAATGATTATAGCCCCAGTCTACGCAGTCTCTCCTCATTAGCCAATCCTCTCAACTCCGGGATCAACCTAGTGAATCTCCTCTGCACCTCCTCTATTGCCAGTATGTCCTTTCTCAAGTTAGGAGTCCAAAACTGTACACAGTACTTCAGGCGTGGCCTCACCAGCACCTTATACAGCTGCAACATAACCTCCCTGTTTTTAAATTCCATCCCTCTGGCAATGAAGGACAAAATTCCATTTGCCGCCTTAATTACCTGCTGCACCTGCAAACCAACTTTTTGAAATTCATGCACAAAGACACCCAGATTCGGGCCTGGGTCTTAACAGAATGCAATTATTGTTCTCACCACTACTCCTGTCTCGGATATTTTTATTTGTTGGGGAGTTCTTTTGCACATTCTAAATGTTTTTCTAATACTTTGAAGATAGTTTTATCAAATTCGCACTGCGGACTGAACTATGGTGTTTTGAAAAGCATGACCCATGTCCATTTGCTTATCGTTTTAGTTTTTTGCCCCGCTCCCACCCTGACCTCTCTGGTCTCAGCTTCCTACACTGTTCTAATGAAGCTCAATATAAGCGTGAGGAAAACACCTCATCTTTCAATTAGGCACTTTATGGCTTTCTGGACTCAATATTGAGTTCAACAATCTCAGATCATAACCTCAAGATCATAATGATCATTGGACTATTGGAAATGATTCTGCTTTTCCCATTTACTATTCCTCTAGACTTAACCTTATATTTATTTGCTTGTCCTATTACCACCCACTTGTGCAATGTAACATCATTTTTTCCTCATTTAATCTCTCCTGCCTCTTGTCACACACCTACCTTTTTACAACCCCCCCCCCCCCCCGCCAAGTCCCCTTTCGCTCTCTGTAATTGTTTAAAATTTGCTGTACATTCCTTTTTCCAATTTCAGTCAAAGGTCATCGACCCAAAATGGTAACTTTGTTTCTCTCTGCGTAGATGCTGCTTGATCTGCTGAGTATTTCCAGTATTTTCTATTTTTTCTTAAGGCCAACCAAGCTACTAATTGGGCCTCTGGATGAATGTATTAATCCTGTGAGTAAATGTGACTCTAGATTATTGATTGTGATAATCAGTTTGTAATATCAAAAATCAAACTCCAGGAACCCCGTTTCCCAATAACAGTTAGATCTGCTGTAAATTCAAGAAAAAATGTAAGGTGAAACGACACTACGAAGGAGTAGTAGTGGCCTTTCTTCTTTGTTAAAATTAAATTATTATAAAAGGCATCAGGGACTGAACGTTTGCTGAATTTGGCATGTAAGATGAGTCTGAAGTGAGACACTAATAATTTCAGTGGAAAATCTGCTATAAGAATTGGTAACTCTCAAATTAATTTGTTTCATGTCAATATGTACCGTTTGAACTGTGTGTTAATTTCAATCAATAGTAAAGTATTATGTAAATGTTTCCTGGAGTTATTTTCTGGAGTATTTCCTTTTATGGTTTAATTTAATTGTCTTTGGGAAGTGACAGTGAGCTCTTGGCATCTGTTTGACTTGCTGTGGCTTCACATGAGTGCATCTTTCCTTCAATTATAAAATCACAGAATCATACAGCATAGAGGGAGGTCATTCGTCCCATAGTTACCTGTGCCGGCTCCTTCTCGCTATCTATTTAATCTCGCTCCTGTGCTCCTTTCTCCACGTTCCTGCAAATATTTTCACTTCAAATATTTATCCAATTCCTTTTCTCCTTGCACCACCTTTTCAAGCAGCACATTGCAGATTATAACAACTCCCTGCTGCCAATGGCCCTTTTGCCAATTACCGTCATTCCCTGGCTTCTGGTTATTGACCTTTCTGCCAAATAAAAAAAGACATTTTAATCTGATAGTTGAAGCCATGCACCTTCTTATTAAATAGCAATGAGTATAATCTATATCCACCTATCTCTGCTTGTCTACTGTTGAAGCAGAGAGAGTGTGCACTTTATAAGAGAGAATGCGGTAATGGGTAACCTTGAACATTTTCCATAATTGCCCTGCTCATTAATACCAGTTGCTCCCTTTTGTTCTTCTGACATATCAGTGCTTTGTTTCCAAAGAGTCTCCTTGGCAGAATCCGTGCTGTTTGTTCCTGGTGCTGTAGTAAAACTAAAGTTAACTCAAAAATAGTAAATCATAGTAGTTCAGCTTGTAAGAGTTGATTTCAAATGAGTAGATTTGACACTAAGGCCAAGTACAATGAAAGGTGATGTGGAAAGACATTGATGTGAAATGCTTTTATTGGAAGCCGGACTTTATTTAAGTAATGTTGCAAGCTGCATTAGCAGCTAACTGGCAGCATGGTTTTAAACTGTGCTGCCTGCTGTGCATTTCCAATAATGGTGCTTCCTGGCAGTTTCTTTTTAACAACAGCTTGCATTTATATGGCACCCTTTATGCAGTAAAATGGCTTACGACACTTCATGAGAACGTTAACAAAAATTGCACACAGAGCAACATAAAGAGAAATTAGCTCAGATTTGGGTCAAATAAGTAGTTATTACGGAACATCTTAAACGAACAGAGAGATGGGTTTCACAAAGGAATTCAAAAATTAGGTTCCTGATGGTTGAATAATGGGCTGATGAAAATTGAGATGTACAAGAGGCCTGAATTGGATGAGTGCAAAGATCTCAGAAGGTTTGTGGGATTTGGGGAGGTTAGAGAGAAAGAGAAGGGCAAAGGCATGGGCAGATTTGAACACAAAAGGTTAGGATTTTAAAGGCGACATTGCTAGACTGGGAGCCATACTAGGCATACTGGGCACAGGGTAATGAGGGGATGGACACTGGTGCAAATTAGATAAGGGTAGCAGAGGGTGGAAGATGGGCCACGAGGGCATTAGCATATTGCATGTGGAGGTAAAAAAGGCATGGTTTCAGCACCTGATGAGTTGAGGTAAAGGTGAAGAGACCGGGGATATGAGGTACCATTGGTGGTGTTTGGTGAGCATACCTTATCAAGGGGGGGGCATGAGGAGCCATAGGGACTGGGGTGGGTTGGGGGAGACATGAGATGGACGTTTTGAACTTGTGTTCCAAAAGGTTTCCTCATGCAAACTACACTTCGCAACACCTGAGGTGCCATGAACCATGACTGTTTGAAAATCTGGCCTGACTCCACGAAAATTGCAGAGGACAATGCCATGCCTGTCTTCGCAATGGAGCTGAACAAGTTGGGAGTGCAGGGTGTGAGGTCACAACCAAACCAGGCCACATTCTTAAAAGACACCCCTAAAATCAGAAACCCTGGGAATGGAGTCAGGAATCCCAGAATTGGGACTCACCCACCATTTCTGAAAGGCTCCTCATTCATCCCAGGTTGGAGAAAATCCCGCCCCAGTTTGTAGGGGGTACGATAATAGCGTAGTTACAAATAGCTGCTTTTCAATTGATGAATCGTTGCACACCTGATACAGAAATACAAATAACTGAGTGTATTGGGAGATTAAACTGTTCACAAAATTGTTGCTTCGCATACGTGAAAAGCCAGACTGTTATTTCTCATATGCTAGTTAACATTTACTGGCCAGCCATAACTCTCACAGTTTTAGAATTCTTCTAAAGGCCTGCCTAACGTTTAGTTCTGGAGAGGGATCAGTGACAGCAAAAGAATACCATAATTCAGAAGTGATGAGTTCTGAACCTTTCACACTCTTCGGATAAGAATTATACTCCTTCACTAGGCAGCTCTCTCATGTTACCATGCCACTAGATATGGATTAGAACACACGTTCCTTTCTCAATAATGCCAGCCTCAACTTTATTAGCACCAAAACATTGATTACTGGATATTTTATTTGGACTGCAGCCAATGTGTACTTAAAGAAGCACTGTCAATTTTGGTTGTCTGTTTTCTCTTGTCTGGAAAGCAGTGATTTATGCTGGTGTGTAGTTCCGTGGATATGGAGAGCACTACTTCTAAGTGGTGCAAGTGGCTGATATTCCTGTGTGTGAGTAAAGTGAGTGTGGTCAATTTCGGGGGTTTTCTACCATCTTGCTCCTGAAGCTCCTCTTCCATGTCATAAAAATTCCATGGGCCTTTCTGTAAAAACAAAAGCTGTACAATTACAGGAACGAACATTGATCTTGTATATTTCATGCTTGGTAATTTAATATCTGCTAATTGGAGGATTTAAAAAATTCATTAGACAGTACTTGTGTACAAATTACCATGGTATACTCCAATAAAACCAAAATCCAACTATCTGTCTTTGTATTTCCTGAAATTTGCAGGGTTAATGGTGACCGTATAATTTTTACCCACGCCTGCGTCTCCTTGGTCCTCATCAGCTCTGATGTTTGAATTTGATGAAGGAAGCTTTATATCATTGTTATGTCAGTTTTGTTCTTTTCAAGCTAATGGTTGAATTAAAAATTTATCCCTATCTGGCACTTATTGTGTGTGTTTAAAAGGATTTTTCCTATTATTTCTCATTTTTCTTTCTCCCGCTAAAATAGCTCTATTGCACCTTGCTTAGTGAGAGAATGTTATTTTTGCATATTCAGCATGTAATAGGCATGTACTAACTCAAGATGGGCAGTCCACATCAGTACCAACAAAATGGATAGAACTAGGAAAGTGGTTCTGCCCGGAGGGTCTGAGCAGCAAGTGGCTAAATTAAAATGCAGAACCTCAAATCTCTGGATTATTACCTGAGCATAGGATAAATAAGATTAGCAAGTTGAATGTGTAGCTCAAAGATAGGTGTGGGAGAAAAAGGTTTTGATTCATGGAACACTGGGACCAATACTGGGGCAAGTGGGAGTTATACCATTGGGACAGGGGACGGCATGGTGGTTCAGTGTTTAGAACTGCTGCCTCACAGCGCCAGGGACCCGAGTTCAAATCCGGCCTCGAGGGACTGTCTGTGTGGTGTTTGCACATTCTCTCCGTGTCTGCGTGGGTTTCCTCCGGGTTCCTCCCACAGTCCAAAGTTGTGCGGGTTAGGTTGATTGGCCATGATAAATTGACCCTAGTGTCAGGGGATTAGCAGGGTAAATGTGTGGAGTTATGGGAATAGGGCCTGGATGGGATTGTGGTCGATACAGACTTGATGGGCCGAATGACCTTCATATGTACCATAGGGGTTCTATGATTCTACGTAAGTCTTCATCAGAACCATGCTGGGACCAGTGTTCTGGTGTGTCGTTTAACTATGGTGGGGCATGGGATCAACTGTAGGAAGATGTGACCAATTAAAGAGAGAAGACAAGGCAAGAGAGCAAGGTAGCAATAAGAGAAGTGATTACCAGAGCATACAAACTTAAGAGTAGGCCCACGGATAAGGCCAGAGATTACAAAAATGGTAACAAGGCAGAGTTAAAATATCCGGATGCACATGGCATTTATAACAAAACAGATGACTTGAAAACTGATAGAAATAAATATGCACAATCTGATAGTTATTACAGAGACATGGCTGCAAGATGACAAAGGCTAGAATCTGAATATTCAAGGCCATGAGGCCATTTTGGAAGAAGAGGGCACTAGGAAAGGTAGTGGGGTATCTCTGTTGGTTAAGGATGGCATTAGTAAAATAGAGAGGTAGGCGACCTTAGTTCTAAAGATCAAGATGTGGTCCAGGGTTTTCTGCTCCCCTTCAACTTGGGCGGGTTTGTCAACAAGAGCAGAAAATATCGCAAGAAGGCTAAAATCACGTTTCACGTTGACATAAAAGTAGGAAGTGATGATCACCTGTCCCCCATCAGTGGTGGGCCATATTTCCTGGCGTTCAATGTCAGGAACCTCATTGCAATAATTTAGCATCTCATTATCGGCCCCTTATGCCAGAATCATACCCCCACGTCAAATAATGCACCCAAGGCAGTGGGATATCAGAACAATGCAAGGCACGACTGGTCTCAGAAGGCATACACCTGTACTCACAGGGGAGCTCGGAAGTGAGCGCAGCATTCACGGGGGAGAGTGTCATACCAGAGGGTGCCAATTTAATGCCAGGGGGTGCATCTGGGTGAGGATTGTTTCCTAGTGTGCTCGCTATGCACTGTGGCAGTCTTTAACAATGGCACCCGGACCATCGAATCGCTGAGTTGATGGCAGGGTGGGCAAATCAGAGGCCACCCATCAGCATGGAACCCCTGCCTGTCTTTTTCTTCAAAGTTCTGCACTATATAGCGGAAAAATCTGCCTTTGCTGTCAGTGGCCTCAATGCCACTTCTTGTTCCTGCCCAATATCATCCTTTGCCGATATCGGAGAAAATCTCGTCCTTCAAATCAGTTTGGGGAGAGATAAGAAATAGTAAATTAGGAAGTTGCTTGTGGGAGTAGGTTATAGGCCGCCTAACATCACTCCATTGTAGGGTAGTATACAGGAAGAAATAATGGGAGCTTGTGAAAAAGATAAGGCAGCAATTATGAGCGATTTTAATCTACATTTTATTGGGTAAATCACATCAGCAAAAATAGCCTTGATGAGCTCATAGTGTTTACGGGTCAGTTTCTTACACTATCATGTGCTCAATCTAATGAGCGAGTGGGCTGTTCTAGATCTAGTAATGTACATTGAGACAGGATTAATTACATAGAAACATAGAAACCCTACAGTGCAGAAGGAGGCCATTCGGCCCATCGAGTCTGCACCGACCACAATCCCACCCAGGCCCTCCCCCCACATATTTTACCCACTAATCCCTCTAACCTACGCATCCCAGGACTCTAAGGGACAATTTTTAACCTGGCCAATCAACCTAACCCGCACATCTTTGGACTGTGGGAGGAAACCGGAGCACCCGGAGGAAACCCACGCAGACACGAGGAGAATGTGCAAACTCCACACAGACAGTGACCCGAGCCGGGAATCGAACCCGGGATCCTGGAGCTGTGAAGCAGCAGTGCTAACCACTGTGCTACCGTGCCGCCCACATAAAATTATTGACCACATAGTAAATGCTTCCTTAGGTAACAATGATCAAAGTTTGATTCAATTTCGCATTTAGTTTGAGGGAGAGAAGGGTGGATATAAGACTAGCATTTTGAACTCAAACAAGGGCAATTATAAAGGTGTGCAGACAGAGCTGGCTAAAGTGAAACGGGAAAGTAGGTTAAGGGATAAGTCAGTAGAAATGCACTGGCAGACATGCAAGGAATTATTTTGTAACACTTATCAAAGATACATTCCAATGGGAAAGAAAGACGTTGGGGAAGGACAATACCATCCGTGGCTGGCTAAAGATGTTAATGTTAATATCAACTTGAAAGAAAAAAAATATATACCTCTGTAAAGATTAGTGGCAGGTTAGAAAATTGGACAGAATATAAAAGCACAAAAATGAGGGGAAAAGCTATCCAGAAACATGAAAACAGAGTATGTACAGTTATCTAAAAAGGAAAAGAGTAAGTAAATTGAACATTGTTCCTCTACAGAGTCAGTCTGGGGAATTAATAATGGAAAATAAGGAAATAGTGGATGAATTGAACAGATATTTCACATCTGTCGTCCCCTTCGAGGATACAAATAATATCCCAGAAATAGTAAGAAGTCTCACAACATCAGGTTAAAGTGAGACTTCTTCCTGTGCCCACCTAGTCCAACGCCAGCATTTCCACATCATGGATCCCAGAAATAATTGTGAATCAGGAGATGAAAAGGGAGGGAAGAACTTGAAACAATTACAATCATCTTGGAAAGAGAACTGAGAAAATCATTAGAACTAAAGACTGTCAAGTCCCCAAGTCTTGGTGGATTTCATCTTCGTACCTAAGTAGCTGCTAAGATAGTAAGTGCATTGGTTTTAATTTTCCAAAATTCCTTATATGCTGGAAAGGTCCAATCGGATTGGAAAATAGTGACTATAACTCCTCTGTTCAAGATAGGAGGGAGACAAAAAGCAGGAAACTACATGCCAGTTTGCTTAACAGCTTTCTTGGGGAAAATGCTGGAATCTATTATTAAGGAGGTTATAAGGTTGCACTTAGAAAATGTCAATGCAGTGAGGCAGAATCAACATGGTTTTGTGCAAGTGAAATTGTGTTTGATTAATTTATTAGAGTTCTTTGAGGAAATAGCAAGCAAGGTAGGTAAAGGGGAACCAGTGGATGTGATGTACTTGGATTTCCAGAGGCATTTAACAAAGTTCCGCATTATTTTTACTGCACAAAGCAAGAACTCATGGTGTAGGGGATGACATATTAGCATGGATAGAGGATTGATTAGCTAATAGAAAACAGAGAGTAGGCGTAATTGGGTGATTTTTGGGTTGGCAAAATGTAACAGGTGGAGTGATATAGGGATTATTGCTGGTGTCTCAATGATTTACAATTTATACAAATGACTTGAATGATGGGTTTGAATGTATGGTTGCTAAATTTGCTAATGACACAAAGGTAGCACATGCAGATCAAATACTGAATGGTAGCCTTCTGCATTACAATAGGCCCTTGTGTTTGTTGATGGTAACAAATTTCAAAGAAAAAAGTACAGCACAGGAACAAGCCCTTCAGCTTTCCAAGCCTTTGCCGATCATGATGCCCTAACTAAAGTTAAAAAAAACCTTTTGTCCTTACTCAGTGTGTATCCCTCTATTCTTTCCCTATTCATGTACCCATCCAGATGCCTCTTAAATGTTGTTAATGTGCCTGATTCCACCACCTCCTCTGGCAGTGTGTTTCAGGCACTCACCACTCTCTACATGAAAAACTTCTCCGGCACATCTCCCTTAAACTTTCTCCCTCTCATCTTGAACCTGTGCCCCCTTCCACCCTTGAAAAAGGCCTCTGACTATCTACCCTGTTTATGCCCCTCATAATTTTGTAGACCTCTACCAGGTCTCCATCTTTACAGTGAAAACAATCCTAGTTTATTCAACCTCTCCTCATAGTCAACACCCTCGAGACCAGGCAACATCCTGGTGAACCTTCTTTGCACACTCCCCAAAGCTTTCACATCCTTCTGGTGGTGTGGTGACCAGAGCTGCATGCAGTACTCCAAATGTGGCCTAACCAAGGTTTTATAGAGCTGTAACAAGATTTCCCAACTCTTGTACTCAATGCGCCGGCTGATGAAGGCAAGCGTGTCATATGCTTTCTTAATCACATTGGCCACCTGTGTTGCCACTTTTAAAGAACTGTGGACCTGCACGCCCAGATCCCTTTGCATGTTCCTCAAGTCTTTCTCCAGTTCAAGCTGTTGATACTAAGTCCAGTTATGTGCACGAGGCCTCCTGCCAGTTTCAATAAAGGTCTTCTATCCTAGAGATGGGATATCTATCTTTTTGGACAGCCCTGTTCATGATCAACTTGTAATCGCCACAAATCTTTACTATGTTGTCTAGTTTTAACACTGGGACAATATGTGTTGCCCATTCAGAGAATTGTGCAGGTTTAATTATCCCTAAGTCTTTGAAATTTTCCAACTCAACTTCCACTTTTTGATACAGGGCATAAGGAACAAGGCAGGCTCTTAAATACAATGTTGGTGTTGGTTCAGGTTTCACATAAAATTCGGCCTTAACTCCTTGTATGTGCCCCAGCTCACTCCGAAAAACTTACTAGTACTTGCACAGAAGTTCCTAGAAAACCCCATCTATGATGCTGAATATCTCCAGCCAATTCAACTTGACTTGCTCTGTCCTTGGACTACAGTCAGGGGTAACTGGGCAGATTGGTGTTGTTATGACACCGGCATTAATGTCATGCCATTATCTTCAGGGCCTTCCCTGTATAGGTTGTTAACTTGGCAGTTGTACTACTAAGCCTCAAATGTTGCAATCCTTCTGGTAAATATTTGTATGTTTGCTCTCCTACCACCGTGGCAGCAGTGCTTGTATGGACCCCATACTCAGTGGACGCCCATTAACCATGAGGACGATTTTGATGGTTTACCTTGCTTTGTTCAAAAGTGCTTTGTTCAGCGCTTTCAGTTGCTTGAGCCATTAAAACTGCCTCGTATATGGGTTTTTTGGATTTTCTGCCAGTTACTTTTAAAAATATTCTAATTATTGATACCACAGACCAAACGATCGCATAACATTTCACTTAGAGATGGGCTGAATTCAATGTTCAGCCATTAAGTGAAGTCTGGCTACAAAAGCAGAAACTGTCTCCCCTGGGTTCCTAATGGCTTGATGGAACCACTGCATAATGATGGAGAGTCGGGGATTATAGTCGTCCGGACTTAGTATCCGGAACTTCTGGAGATGTTAGGTTTCTTACAAGGTTATAGGTTTGTGGGCCGCAAATGTTAGAAGAAAAATTTTGTTTTTCTTCTAAAGTTACGTCATTGGCAACAAATAAGTATCAAAGCTTTTCGATGTACTGGCCCCAGATTTCGACCTGTGTATCAAATGAATTGATTTTTCTGAATAATGCCACAACTATTCGACTATAGTTGCTACGGATGACTCTTTATTTTCCTTCCTCTCAGGCTTTCGAGAGCTCACCCTTTTCCCTCCAAATGTCAAATTATTTGACTGTGGACCAATCTCGTTGTCAATATTGTAGTGCGAAGTAATATGACAAGGAGGCTTTAAATCACAATGGTGATTTATTAAACAACAGTAGCAAACAATACACATTACCTCATCACTGGTACAGTACTTGTCCCTCCAGCTCTCTGGCTTGCAATGAGGGTTTTCCCTCCCCGGACCCATGCTCTGCCACTCCATAGATCAGGGATTGCACGCTCTGTTCCGATTTGTCCTTGGTGGGTCATGTGATCCACAAACAATCACCTCTTAAAGGGGCCACGCTATCACATGACATATTTGTGGATCCTTTGAAGCCTTCTTGTTATCCACCAGTCTGGAACCTCTACTTTTTTGATCATGGATGCTATGTACCCAGAAAATCTACACAGGTGTTTGCAGTAGGTTTCATTGGTGTGTTTGTGCTTCATGGTATTTGTTAATAAACATTTTACAAACTGGAAAACAGTTCCACTACTTAATTTTAGTTGAAAGCTAAGTACATTTACTCTTCCTTGCAAAGAAAAATGGAAAAAAAGATGAAACATTCAACACACGCAAGTAGTTAGCCAAATTATAAGGAAAATACTATTAGCTCATAGTGAATCTGACCAACTTTTTCTGTCTCTGGAGAAAATAAACTATTCCTAAACACTATTGCTGCTTAACTATGATGTACCAGACTGTGTATTCTGAAATTGGGCCATTACCAAGAGTTCACTTGGGTTTTCCAACAGCTAGTTGTTGACTTTGTACAAAATGCTGACAGCTGGTATTTTTCCTTCTGTGCTCCTAAAGACAATCGAGTGTGTCTCTGAAAACAACTAATTACTAAAACACACTGTGCATTGAAGAGCATGCATTACCCTCTTTGAATCTTTGATGAGCAATTTTCCAGTCCTGTCAGCTCACAATGACTAAATTACATTTTGTGATGCAAGCAATAACTCAAAGTAGCACTATTTTGTTTTAATTTTAGAAGTGTTTTCATTGCAGTCCTTTTCTTTTAATGGAGAACTTCAGTCCTTTCTTTGTGTGCTTGCAGCGTTTCCTGTCCTTTCCTAACACTCACACAAGTATGGCAGCAAATTGTCATTCTTCCTTTCCTCATTCAGTGTGGTTCAAGAAACTTCCTGAACCAGGGTGCAGAGCGTAGCCCTGCTCATATTTAACCACTGCACACATGCATTTTCCAGGTCATTTGGTACTGATTTAAGGTTATGAACTCTGGCTGATCTTCCAATTTTTTGCTCAATAATGAGGCCAATTTGTTGTGCTGCTATTGTTGTTATTCTGGACAAGCGCGGTAATAAATGCAAAAATACTAAGGAGGCTGGAAATTGGAAATAAAAACAGTCAGTGCTGGAAATTCTCAGCAAATCTGGCAGCATCTGTGGAGAGAGAAACAGGAGTATTTAAACCCAAAGCACTGGTTCAGTTGAACTATTAATGGCAGAATAAAAGGCAGCTATTTGTGAAAGCAAAAAGAAGTTACAGACTTGGCAAAAGCAAGAATTCAAAGTGAAGAACAGGGTTCAGTGGCTGAAGGTGAACTTGATGTTACGTCCAGAAGGCTGTAAAATGCCTAATTCAAAGATGAGATGCTATCCCTCAAGCTTATGTTGGGCTTTACTGAAACACTGCTGCAGGCCAAGAAACATGAGCATGAGAGCAAGATGGTGAATTGAAATGGCAAGCAACTCCAGCACCGTCCAAGGATCAAATCTTAGGGCCTTCTTCATGTGCACCATACCAAGCTATCTGGTACTTACATGGGAAATCTGCACCTTTTTGTATGTTTTCACAGGTTGCAGTAGGGCCATCTGTAATTGTCTTCTCTTCCACATGAGCACAGTTTGCTTTTCTGCTTTACCTCTGTGGTGACTGTTCCAGAACGACCATTATAAGACAAAAGGGCTCAATAATTTCCTCTGGTGGGGAATGCAATTGCAGCTATGTAAATGCAATTGCAGTTTACGTCGATAGTTTCCATTATAAACACGAACGTAGGAATTTCTAATGGAAAAGCTGGCTGAAATGTGTGCAAAGACTTTTACTCTCAAAATAAATAAATCTGCAAGGATCTTTACCTCTATTCCCTCACTATATACACAGGCATAGCAAATTGTTTCTACTCTTTTAAACAGGATGACATGTGGATGGCCTGCGACCAATGCAACCTTCATTCATTCTCTTTTGGATCTTGATGTTTTGTCTTGAAGAAATTAACCTTCCAGCATTGCAGTCTCTGACTTGCTTTTCCTCGATTTAATTGTATTCCGTGTATCCCGTAAAAATGATCTCAGTGGGGCACACTTAGTGTTTAAAAAATACTGTCCTTGCTCCTGGTTTGTTATCTTGAGATTAGGTGGGATGGGCAGGGGAAGAGGGCAGTATTAATAACCCATGATTAAAATTCAACTCAATGGGTGGAATTTTCCAGCTGTTCACACTGGCGGGGTTTTCTGATCCCCGCTGCAGTGAACGGATATTGGGCTGAGTGACAGATTATTCGCCTTCGCTTGCAGCGGCGGCAGGACGTGAACGCTGGAGAATTCTGGCCATTATCTGCAATAATTGCATTAGGGTTCTTTTTAAAGATAGCTGTGGGAGGTGAGGCAGGAGATTGCAGGGGCTATGACACAAATTTTTAATTCCAATTTTTTAATTCCTCTCTGGCCACGGGGGAAGTGCCAGAAAACTGGAGGATGGCTAATGTGGTTCCACTTTTCAAGAAGAGTGGTAGAGATTAACCAGGAAATTACTGTCCGGTGAGTTTCACGTCGGTGGTAGGGAAACAACTGGAGAAAATTCTAAAGGAGAGAATTAATCTCCACTTGGAAAGGCAAGGGTTAATTAGGGATAGTCAGCATGGCTTTGTCAGAGGGAGATCATGCCTAACAAATTTGTTAGAATTTTTTGAAAACGTGATCGTGTGCATAAGGAAAGTTCAGTTGATGTAGTTTATATGGATTTTTTTGACAAGGTCCAACATGGGAGACTGATTGAGAAGCTTGAAGCACTCATGAAATTCAGGGAAACTTGGTGAGATGGATCCGAAACTGGCTTGAGTAATCAGACACAAAGTGTGGTGGCAGAAGGCTATTTGAGTGACTGGGGGCCGGTGTCCAGTGGCGCACCGCAAGGTTCAGTGCTGAGACCCTTATTTTTTGTTATATATCTATAAATGGTATAGATGATAATTTGGGGGAATGATAAGCAAGTTTTCAGATGACACCAGGATTGGCAGGGTGATTAATAATGAAGAAGAAGATTGTAGGTTACAGGAAGATATCATAGAAACCCTACAGTGCAGAAGGAGGCCATTCGGCCCATCGAGTCTGCACCGACCACAATCCCACCCAGGCCCTACCCCCACATATTTTACCCGCTAATCCTTCTAACCTTCGCATCCTAGGACTCTAAGGGGCAATTTTTAACCTGGCCAATCAACCTAACCCGCACATCTTTGGACTGTGGGAGGAAACCGGAGCACCCGGAGGAAACCCACGCAGACACGAGGAGAATGTGCAAACTCCACACAGACAGTGACCCGAGCCGGGAATTGAACCCGGGACCCTGGAGCTGTGAAGCAGCAGTGCTAACCACTGTGCTACCGTGCCGCCCTTAATATATAGGTGGGTTGGTCATATGGGCAGCAGATACATGGGAACACCACGACCTGCAAGTTCCCCTCCAAGCCACCCATTGTCCTGACTTGGAAATATATCGCTGTTCCTCACATTTGCTGGTTCAAAATTCTGGAATTTCCTCCCTAATGACTGTGGGTCAGTCCACAGAACATGGACTGCAGCGATTCAAGAAGGTGGCTCACCACCACCTTTTCAAGGGCAATTAGGAATGGGCAATAAATGCTGGCCACTAGTGAATAAAAAAAATGGGCAGAGCAGTGGCAGATAGTATTTAATCCTGATAAGTACGAGGTGATGTACTTTGGAAGAAGTAACAAGACAAGGGAATATTTAATGAAGGGCAGGATACTAGGAAGCTCAGAGGAACAGATGGATCTTTGGGTACTTCTTCACAGATCCCTGAAGTTGGCAGAGTAGGCGAATAGGATAGTTAAGAAGGCATATGAGACTGTTGCTTTTATCAGTCGTCGCATCGCGTATAAGAGCAAGGAGGTAATGTTGGACCTGTACCAAAACGTTGGTTCGGCCACAGCTGGAGTACCCTGTGCAGTCCTGGCCACTTCACTGCAGAAAGGATGTGATTGCACGAGAGAGTGTATAGAGGAGGTTCACCAAGTTGTTGTCTGGAATGGAGCATTTGAGCTATAAGGAGAGACTGGGTAGGCTTCGATTGCTTTCTTTAGAACAGAGAAGGCTAAGGGGGAGGACATAATTGAGGTGCATAAGATTGAGGGGAATGGACGGGGTGAATAGGAAGCAGCTGTTCCCCCTTGGTTGAGGGGGCACATGGACTGCAGCGATTTAAGTAGGTGACTCACTACCACCTTCTCAAGGGCAATTAGGGATGGGCAATAAATGCTGACCAGTCAGCGACGCCCATGTCCCATGAATGAATTTTAAAAATGGGCAGAGCAATGGTAGATGATATTTAATCCTGATAAGTGCGAGGTGATGCATTTTGGAAGAAATAACAAGACAAGGGAGTATTTAATGAATGGCAGAATACTGGGAAACTAGCTAGTTTAGGGTAAGGGGCAGCAGATTCAGAGGGGATTTCAGAAAAAAAAAATCCACTCAGAGGATTGTGGGAATCCGGGATGCACTGCTTGGGAAGGTAGTGGAAACCTTATAACCTTTTAAAAAGTATATGGAGGGGACTTGAAGCATCATAACATTCAAGGATATAGGACAAATGCTGGAAAATGGAATTAATGCAACTTCAGTGGTAGTTATTGTCAGTACAGACTCAATGGGCCGAAGGGCCTTTTCTGTGCTGTATGATTCTATTGTCATCTTCCTATGAACTGAAATTTCTATGAAATCTTCATGTGAATCTGAGTTAGTAGCAATTCATCAAAGTTCCAAGAGGAAAAGACTGCAGGGTAAACTGTTCTATGTACTTGAAAAGCATTTTGAAGTTATCATGTACAGATTTTGTAGTGAATTGGCCAGGTGCACACGCCTACACTCACTAAAAAGTGCTTGAATAAAAGATTAACACTGACAAAAAAAAACAAACAAGGAAAGGAAGCTTGGGCTGTTGTGAAGTTCTTCTGCGTTGTTGAAATCCTTGAGACAGAACAATACTGTACAGGAGCTGCTAATGTGTTGGACTCCAGTGCTGGAAATGATCCCAAAATGTAAATGTGTTTACACTAAATTTCTTACCAGATGTACAGTTTTTCTGGAACTTCTCCAGCTCTGCAGAATGTACTACACTAGAATTTTGTAACTCTTGGTTTTATTTTTAGGTTGGTATTTGCAAAAGGTTTGAGGGAGATCTGAAAAAGAATAGTTAAGAGGCGTGGATCTGAAAATACAGACACAACAGCTATACTTTTCCTTTTGCTTTCCCTCAGCCACCTCTCTACTGGAGGTGTTGAAGTATCATTCTAAAGCTGTTGTTGTCCTCTATTATCTTTTCTTAGTGGCTGTACTTCTTTTGTAAACCTAGACCGTCATTACTGACAAACATTGCATTCGTGGGAGTGGATGGGGCATCATAGTCAAGCTTGATCCAGTTTTTGCTTGTGTTCATAAATGTACAATGAAGGTCACCAGGCAGTCTACAAGAGTTAGCCCCCTGACTAGTTCTTCTCTGCAACTGGGGGCCACTGAGACCAATAGTAAGAATGTTGCTCTGACCAAGGTAGATAACATGGCATGTATTGTCCTCCAGTGCACTGAATCATTAGGACAAGGCTTTCTTGTCCTAGTTTTAACAAAGACATGGAATGTGACAAACCATATTTGGTATTTTAAAGCCACAACAGATATCATTTCTGTTGCAGTGCGTATATGTCAGTGTCCAAAATCATGGTTTTTAATGCAATTGTTTTCATCTGCTCACATCTTTATGGAGCACTTTGGGACATATTCTTCGAGATTAAAGATACTGTGTATGTTTAACTTGACATTTCTGGAGTAGGTTGCTTTTGAAACTGTGCCTGTCTGTATAACTGGAAATGCTGCCCCTTTAAAGAGATCCTTACTTTGGCCTGACTCTCCTACTTGCGTAACATGTGGGTAAATAACATGGATATGCCCTTTATACCTCTAATGGGTTTAAAAGGTACATAGACAGCCTATGCTAACCAGCATGCAGAAGAAACCATGGCGACCGCCTTTCCTAATGTATCAAAGCAGTTTATTTGGTCTTGAACAAGTGCTTGTAGCTATTACTCTGGTATTAATGATTAACACATTATTAAGCAGACTCTGCACCTTGTTGAACATAGTCAAAGGGTGGGGAGAAAGAGGTACAATGTGTTTTTATTGAAGTAGTAAGAATTACATACTAGTTGTGTTCTGATATGACGTCAAAATAAGTCAGTGCTTGTTTTTACAGTCAACGCAAAGGGAAAAACCAGTCACTGGACCACCTAGCAACTGTGTATTAGGACAGTTGAACCCCGGCTGTTCCCAGATAATGAGCAGTAGTCATTGGCCAGTTGAAATCATTAGGGAATGGGCATTAAATGTTGGTCCAGCCAGTGGCATCCACATTCCACAAATGAATAAAAATATCACAACCGGATATAGCCTAAATTTGGCTGACAAAATTGGGGTCAAATGCTTTCCGGCTGGTTGGTGGTTGGTTTCTGGTGGTTTTGGTTCACCCAAGGTAAATGTCGGTTATTCCGGTTAGGATCTGACCCGGTTACAACTGCTTTTTCCTTCTGGGAAATAAAGCATTTTCAGAATGGAATTTAGGCCTTGTTTGAAATAGTAATTCACCAATCTTTTAAATAAAGGTGACCAGTTGTATGCTGTATTTTGGGTAAATAAATAAAGTTTAAAGTTTATTTATTAGTCACAAGTAGTTTTTGATTTGATTTTATTTATTATTGTCACATGTATTAACATACAGTGAAAAGTATCGTTTCTTGCGCGCTATACAGAC
The DNA here is from genome assembly GCF_964213995.1 of Mustelus asterias. NCBI lineage: Eukaryota > Metazoa > Chordata > Chondrichthyes > Carcharhiniformes > Triakidae > Mustelus > Mustelus asterias. The sequence goes on along the minus strand of NC_135810.1, from coordinate 59,009,717 downwards.
AAAGCATACCATTCATAGATATGGAAGCGAGAGAGTGCAGAATGTAGTGTTACAGTCATAGCTAGGGTGTAGAGAAAGATCAACTTAATGCACGCTAAGTCCATTCGAAAGTCTGACAGCAGCAGGGAAGAAGCTGTTCTTGAGTCGGTTGGTACGTGACCTCAGACTTTTGTATCTTTTTCCCAAAGGAAGAAGGTGGAAGAGAGAATGTCCGGGGTCCTTAATTATGCTGGCTGCTTTGCCGAGGCAGCGGGAAGTGTAGACAGAGTCAATGAATGAGAGGCTGGTTTGCGTGATGGATTGGGCTACATTGACGACCTTTTGTAGTTCCTTGCGGTCTTGGGCAGAGCAGGAGCCATACCAAGCTGTGATACAACCAGAAAGTGTAGACAGCACTAATCAAGCAGGCAGAATCAAGGGCTTTGCTACCCTTGCTGATTCCCCAAATTCTTCTGGATAAGCCTCATGCACTTCATTCAAAAGCATTAAATTCACCTCATGGTTCTATCCAGGCTATTAAAGAAAATACATTCAAATAGTTCCTTTTTATAGCTGATAAATACATAGGCATACACAACAGCCAATTTGTGCACAGGCATGTCCTATATATAGCAAACAAGGTAATTAACCAGTTAAAGTTTTCTTTGGAATGTCTGGTGAGGGATACATATTCACCAATGAGATTTTCTTTTATTCATTCGTGGGACATGGGCATCGCTGGCTGGCTAGCATTTATTGCCCATCCCTAGTTGCCCTTGAGAAGGTGATGTGAGCTGCCTTATTGAACTGCTGCAGTCCATGTGCTGCAGATATCTTTTGTGTCCATCTGAACAGACAGACAGGACTTTAGTTTTACATCTGAACTATGACATGTATGAATATTTATCACTTCCTCATTACTGCACTGAAAGTGTCAGTCTAGATTATATACCCATACTGTTGCTGGGCCGAATGGCCCGATTTTAAGCTCGGACTGAAATTGGCACTGCGGGATTGGCGTGGACAGTATTTTTTGCGGCTCTCTGGAGTGTTAAGCATGGCCAATTTAAATAGTGCGAATGGTGTCAATGTTGCCGGGGATCCAAGGTAACAGGCCTTGTCTTTGAGGAATCTTCACAGAAACGCTTGACTTCTTTGGGCACTTTGTTGCCTCCCAGTTGTTTCACTAGTGGCTTCAGTGCTTGTGTGTGTGGGGCCTCCTGGAATTCAAATTCTATTGTGGCACCAATTGCATCACTTGGCTATGAATTCCAGAATGTTAAATTAGCCCCTTGCCTGATGGGTAGATGACCCTCTCGTGAATAAATTCCAAATGGGCAAAGTGGCAGGGGATCAGGATTTTGGCAGACAGCTGTCAAAAACATGGCTTGACCCTCTTTACACCCCCCCCCCCCCCCCCCCCCCCCACCAGTACCACCACCCACCCCTAAACTGCTATTTTAACAATGTGCCGGCCTCCAGATTGATCCAGAGGCTTTAATGTTCTGTAGTCACTTTTTGAATGAGACAGAAACTTGTGGTAAATGGAAAGCAGCAAACAGCGTTGTCTCTTCAGTATCTGCATTGTTGCTCTGATTTTGTGTGGAGAGGCCAGTACAGAGTCATTTCTTAGAATCAGCTGTTACCACACTGGGATGGCAGGAAGGATGCAGTAACACAGCAGTGCGCTGCTTCAGATACTGAGAATGTGAACCTTGAAACCAAATTTCGCTTCTGGACTCTCATGTTAGCTGATATTGTTAAGATTCTCCCTCCTCACCTAATGTACCCCCAACGTCAAATCTGCTGTCATCACCGATCTCCTTTTTAAAAAAAACCCGACTCTTGACTCCTCCATCCTTGTAAATTGTCACCCCATCTCCAACCTCCTTTTTCTCTCAGTTCCCTGTCACCTCCCAAGCCCGTGTGCATCTGTCTGGGAACTCCATGCCAGCTCCCTGCATAAGCAACTCATTTCAGCCCCTTCCTCCTTCCTCTCCATGTAGCCCTGCATTTTTTCTTTGTGTACTTAACCAGTTTCCTCTTGAAAGCCACAATTGAATCTGCTTCCACCACACTCTCAGATCGTGCATTCCAGACCCTAATCACCTGCTGCATAAAGAGCTTTTTCCTCATGTCACCTTTGGTTCTTGTGCCGATCACGTTAAATTTGGGTCCACTGGTTCTGAACCCTTCCTGCACTGGGAACTGTCTCTCTCCCTCTTCCTACTCGTTCATAATTTTGAACACTTCTATCGACTTTCTTCTCAGCTTTCCCTTCTCCAATCCTCACTTCTCCATTGTGTCCACATAATTAAATTCTCTCATCCCTGAAACCATTCTCATCAATCTTTTCTGCACCCGCTCCAAAGCCTTCATGTCCTTTCTAAAGTGTGGTGCCCAGAATTGGACATGATGGGATGAACTTTCACCAAGCTCGGGTGGCTCTGGACCCCTTTAAAAATTGCAGGTAGCTTCCGATTCCAGAATTCCAATCCCCCATAAAGGGTTGTCTGATTTTTGGGAGTGCCTTTAAAGGCTGTGGGCTGCTTCCAACCAGAAGCCCACACCCAGCACTCCTGACCTGCCTAGCTCCATTGCAGAGTTGGGCATGTCTTACTTCTCTGTAATTTTCATAGAGTCAGGCCAAAGAATTGTGGCTCATGGCTCCTCTGAGGAGCCATGAATTCAAGTCTGCATTAGGAGGTTCTTTTGATAGGTGAGTTCCAAAGGTTGTCCTCATGCTCCTATGCCAAGAAAAGGCCACCACACCACCACTCCATCCACCCCCCCCCCCACATCACTTTCCCTCCCCCCACCTCCCCATGCACCCTTTGTCAAACTTTGGCACTTTAATGCCTACTGACCCATCTTACGCTGTGTAGAACCAGTGAACCCTATAGTGACAAGAGAATATGTTTTAAAAATAGTTTCAAAAACGTCATTGGGTGGGATTTCTCCAAAAAAACATTGAAAGGGCCAAATGGCAGAGAACAGGCGGTTTTCGTGCCCGCTTTTTCAGCCAGGCAGGTAATGGTCATTTATGGCACTGTGCAATACAGAGGCCATCATGTGAATCTCTACAGTCGGGGGGGCGGGGAGTCTCAGCTCGCTTTTCAGGCCGGAGGCTGCTGAGCCCCAGGGGCACCATTGCGCAGGCAATTTTAAAGATGTCATTAATATTTAAATCAACATCACGCCCTTCCTGGGCGCAAGGCTGATTTCCGATGAAACAGGGCTGTCAAGGTCATGAGAGGCAAGAAACCAGGCATGAATCTGATTTTTCTGCCTCTCTTCCTATCTTACTGGCTCGCCACACCAGTCGATCAGCATGGCGAGTCTTTAAGATCCCGCCCATTGTTACAATCATACCTTTCCACTATATATTTTTTAAAAGGTCGTTTTACTACAAGGCAACAAATATGTCAATCATCCAGACACTTTAAACTATCAATGGCAGACTCACAACCCTTGAAACCGCTTAACCTTGTGTAAATAAACATTGTGAAATTAACTGCAGAGATCAGGGAGTTAGAACTGTCAATCGAGCAGTGTTTTGCTGGGGTGCTGCTGTTTCAACAAGAGTAATGTCTGGACTCTCAGCTAAGCCTTATTATGTATGCTTGAGTGATTAAAACTTGCATTTACACAGTACTTTTCATGACCACCTGATGTTTCAAAGCACTTTATAGCTAACAGCTAATGTAGTACTCCTGAAGTGTAGTCAATGTTGCAATGCAGGAAACAAACATAAAATACTTTGCGTGTTCAGCGAAAACAGTAAGAAGTTTAACAACACCAGGTTAAAGTCCAACAGGTTTATTTGGTAGCAAAAGCCACACAAGCTTTCGAGGCTCTGAGCCCCTTCTTCAGGTGAGTGGGAATTCTGTTCACAAACAGAACTTATAAGACACAGACTCAATTTACATGAATAATGGTTGGAATGCGAATACTTACAACTAATCCAGTCTTTAAGAAACAAAACAATGGGAGTGGAGAGAGCATCAAGACAGGCTAAAAAGATGTGTATTGTCTCCAGACAAGACAGCCAGTGAAACTCTGCAGGTCCACGCAACTGTGGGAGTTACAAATAGTGTGACATAAATTCTGATTCTAGGATCGCATGATAAAGACTCAGGAGGAAAAAAGCAGAAATATTTATGTGAAATAGTGTGACATAAACCCAATATCCCGGTTGAGGCCGTCCTTGTGTGTGCGGAACCTGGCTATCAGTTTCTGCTCCGCGACTCTGCGCTGTCGTGTGTCGCGAAGGCCGCCTTGGAGAACGCTTACCCGAATATCAGAGGCCGAATGCCCGTGACCGCTGAAGTGCTCCCCAACAGGAAGAGAACAGTCTTGCCTGGTGATTGTCGAGCGGTGTTCATTCATCCGTTGTCGCAGCGTCTGCATAGTTTCCCCAATGTACCATGCCTCGGGACATCCTTTCTTGCAGCGTATCAGGTAGACAACGTTGGCCGAGTTGCAAGAGTATGTACCGTGTACCTGGTGGATGGTGTTCTCACGTGAGATGATGGCATCTGTGTCGATGATCCGGCACGTCTTGCAGAGGTTGCTGTGGCAGGGTTGTGTGGTGCGGAGCCTTCAACATGTCATTGATGAAGACGAACATCTCGCCAAGGCCATCCCCACACCCCCACTTCTTGCCTTCAAACAACCGCACAACCTCAAACAGACCATTGTCCGCAGCAAACTACCCAGCCTTCAGGAGAACAGTGACCAAGACACCACACAACCCTGCCACAGCAACCTCTGCAAGACGTGCCGGATCATCGACACAGATGCCATCATCTCACGTGAGAACACCATCCACCAGGTACACGGTACATACTCTTGCAACTCGGCCAACGTTGTCTACCTGATACGCTGCAAGAAAGGATGTCCCGAGGCATGGTACATTGGGGAAACTATGCAGACGCTGCGACAACGGATGAATGAACACCGCTCGACAATCACCAGGCAAGACTGTTCTCTTCCTGTTGGGGAGCACTTCAGCGGTCACGGGCATTCGGCCTCTGATATTCGGGTAAGCGTTCTCCAAGGCGGCCTTCGCGACACACGACAGCGCAGAGTCGCGGAGCAGAAACTGATAGCCAGGTTCCGCACACACAAGGACGGCCTCAACCGGGATATTGGGTTTATGTCACACTATTTCACATAAATATTTCTGCTTTTTTCCTCCTGAGTCTTTATCATGCGATCCTAGAATCAGAATTTATGTCACACTATTTGTAACTCCCACAGTTGCGTGGACCTGCAGAGTTTCACTGGCTGTCTTGTCTGGAGACAATACACATCTTTTTAGCCTGTCTTGATGCTCTCTCCACTCCCATTGTTTTGTTTCTTAAAGACTGGATTAGTTGTAAGTATTCGCATTCCAACCATTATTCATGTAAATTGAGTCTGTGTCTTATAAGTTCTGTTTGTGAACAGAATTCCCACTCACCTGAAGAAGGGGCTCAGAGCCTCGAAAGCTTGTGTGGCTTTTGCTACCAAATAAACCTGTTGGACTTTAACCTGGTGTTGTTAAACTTCTTACTGTGTTTACCCCAGTCCAACGCCGGCATCTCCACATCATGTTCAGCGAATCACAGTGTCTGTGAAATGAGAAGCAGAATTAACATTCCAGATGGGTGATCTTTCATCAGAATGTGAAATATTAATTCTTTCTCTTTCCATAAATGTTGCCTCGTTTGTTCAGTACTTTCAACATTTTCTATGAAATTTCCAACAACAGTGTCCTGACCTCCAGATTTTGTTCAGTCTAACGATGACACACAAGCTGGACTTTGCAGGAAATCAGTTCACTGCTATTTATGGTCAAGATTGCAATCTAGGTCTGATGGGGAGGAAAGGAAAAGCAGACCATAGGTGGAAAGGGGGCCAGGATGGAAGGACATGATCTAAATTGAACAAAAGCTGGACAAAACATCCTGTATGGGAGACCCACTTTCCCCTTTGGATCACATCTCCCACTCATCTCACCCCGCCCCTTTTAGACTTGATCATATTTTTCCCCCGCCCTACTGTTCTCTCTGTGCACCAAACCCCAGATGGATTCTTGACCTTCTCTTCCCTCCCTTAAAAAAATTACATGACCTTCTGCCTTCAATTCCTCGATGAGTAACCCCTCCCCCACCACCGAAATCTCCTCAATCCCTCTGCTCCCTCCAATCCTAAACTCTTCTCTTTTTCCCTGACCTCTCCTGATTCTGGTTTCCTAACCTTTTCCAGGCAAAGAACAGTTGGCCACAAGAGGGAAGCAGGACTCAGGCGGCCACAGGCGCATGTATGGTTGGGAATATCAGCAAGCAGACCTGGTGCCAGTCTGGTTGAGTGGGACATTGTTTAGGCTGCAACCTCATATAGGGGCACCTAGGCAGAATGCCTTGAACTTCTTATGCCAGCAATCACTTCTGTCATATAACAATTATGATGTGGCAATGCCGGCGTTCGACTGGGGTAAACACAGTAAGGAGTCTAACAACACCAGGTTAAAGTCCAACAGGTTTATTTGGTAGCAAACGCCACAAGCTTTCGGAGCGCTGCTCCTTCATCAGGTGAGTGGGAGATCTGCTCATAAGCAGCAAACAGGTATGAGCAGATCTCCCACTCATCTGATGAAGGAGCAGCGCTCTGAAAGCTAGTGGCGTTTGCTATCAAATAAACCTGTTGGACTTCAACCTGGTGTTGTTAGACTCCTTACTCTGTATAACAATTATCACAGAGCATAGACACCTACTTATGATCTGTCCATTTTGCTCGAGAGTTAAAAGCAGAGACATTTGAAATATCATAAAAGCATAACTCTGAGACGTTTGGTTGCTCTTGCCCTGCTGTATGTGAAATCCCTGTGGCTAATTCTTCAGCAATATGACCAGTGACCATCTTTACTTCTGCATAAACTACTGCATTATGAATTGAAGCTACAGGCAGAAAAGAATCTTGAGAGGGAGAAGTAAAGCAAGACTTTATTGCCTTATCATATCTTTCAGAAACACCTTATGTACAATGAATTAGAAATGTAGTTACTATTTTGCACATATTCTTTTTGTAACCCTGCTACAAAAGGAAATGCCTGCATTTATCGTATCTTTTACAAGCTCATGATCGCCTCAAATCGCTTTAGTTTTAAAGTTTAATTATTAGTGTTGCAAGTAGGCTTACATGAACACTACAATGAAGTTACTATGAAAATCCCCTAGTCGCCACACTCCGGCACCTGTTTGGGTGCACTGAGGGAAAATTTAACATGCCAATGCACCTAACCAGCATTTTGGACTGTGGGAAGAGCACCTGGAGAAAGCCCATGCAGACACGGGGAGAATGTGCAAACTCCACACAGACAGTTACCCAAGCCAGGAATCGAACCCGGGTCCCTATCGCTTTGAGGCAGCAGTGCTAGCCACTGTACCGTATTTATATAACACCTTTAATGTAATGAAACATCTCAAGGTGCTTCACAGGAGCATTATATAAGTATGACACCGAGCCACATAAGAAGAATTAGGTCAGATGACCAAAAACTTGGTCAAAGGGGAAGTTTAACTTTACAAGCAGTTAAGTACTTTTGAAGCATAGCCACTGGCGTAATGTAAGAAATGTGACAATTTGCACACAGTCAGCTCCTACAATCAGCAACCTGATTCATGACCTGATGATCTGTTTTGTGCTGTTGATTGAGGCATAAACTTTGATCAGGACACTAGGGATACCTCTCCTGCTTTTTTAAAAATAGTGCCATAGGATCTTTCGCATTCACCTGACAGAATCTCAGTTTAAGGTCTCATCTGAAAGACAGTGCAGCACTCCCTCAGTACTATGCTGGGCTGTTAGTATAGATTTTGGTGTACAAATCCTGGTGTGGGACTGAAAATCTACAGGATAGTGATAGCAGGACTTACTCGGTACTTGTGCCTATAGTGAACCCCCAATGGTGATGCTGTATCAGAGAGAGATGCTCACATTCCCATTGAAATGTTGGGCGCCTATGCCTGTAGAAATGCCTGTCATGTGCCCAGAAAGGTTGGTTGGTGGGGTGCAGGGTTAACCAGCTAACCCCTTCCCCCTGAAGATTTCTGTGCCACAAAATAGGCCATGCAAGCTTCATACTTGCCATAAATTCCTAAAATGAGTCCCATGTCTTACATTCAGCCAGGTGAAACTCCACAGCCAGAATTTTCCATACATGGTTGAGGCACGTGCCTGACGCAAAAGCGTGTGAAATCGCACGAGAAGGCGTCAGGTGTGTGTCCCAATATCACTGCGCACTTGTGTGATATTTCAATCGGCAGGTACACACGAGTCAGAAGCTCATCCACCAACAATTAAGGAGACAATTTAAGTGAACTAAATACCAATTGAGTGGAATTTTACATTGCCCGTCTGCCTTTACGTTTGGCGGGCAGGTTGATTGGCACGACAGCCTTTACGTTTAAGCTGCAACCTTGATCCAGGGTGGATGAGATGTCTGGGAACTGAGATCTGTGTATGAATGTGTTGCCTTGACACGTTTGGCATAGTTTTAACATTGATAATTATTTTTCAAGGGTCAGTAGCTCTCTGAGACAACTCCGCAGAGGCTGTCCCCCTGAGGGAGCACACTGGGAGTGCCACCCCGCATCCTCCCTTTCGTCAGCATGTGCCTTATTCCCACCCACTCTCCCCCGCAGTGCTGAGCCTTTCACAACACGTGTTTCATCCCAGCCAGCATGAAATCGAGCTCCGGTGCCAACCATGGCCGGGAACACTTTTCGCTCCCACTTCCGGGCCCACTGAGTGCCCAACAGGTGAAAACCTCAGGCCCCACCATATAGGAAGCCTCGAAGGAAGGAACCCTTGTCATTGTCCCTGCCCTGATTCACATCAATGACCCTGTGTAATGTGATGAGGGCTCCGGCAAGAGAGGCCAAACTGAAACTGTGGACTAGGTGAGTATTACCAGGCTGTGACATAGGATGGGAATTTACGGCCTTGCTCGGGCGAGACCGGGAATTCCGGCCCGAGGACAATGGAGATTTCTGTTGTCAGACCCTCGCCCCTCCGATTCCGTGGCGGGCGAGGGGGTAGAGTTCAGGCCATAGAGTTTACAGCTCTTACCCCGAACTCCTCCTGTTATTGAGGGAAAGTGTGGAGAGCCGCAACTTCTCAGCAACAGAGATTCCTTAAAATATTTGCAATGAGGATCAGAGTTAAATCAAACTGTAAATGCTGGAAAATCTCAGGAGGTCTGATAGCATCTGTGGGGAGAGAATCGAGCCAACGTTTTGAGTCCAGATGACCCTTAGTCAGAGTGTACACCTGCCGAGATTTTCCAGCATTCTCTGTTTTTGTTTCAGATTCCAGCATCCACAGTATTTTGCTTTTATATTAAATAAAACTGTGGTGTCTTTCTGCTGACCTTAGTATATTGGATGAACAGAGGAAACCTTTCCCAGAAAAGCCAACCCGAAGAAAGTGCCTATTTTGTTTTGTTAGCAGCAAATAAAATGTGAGGGTGTATACTTTTGTCGATACAGCAACATCATTAAAATTGCTTGCAGCACTCACTAGCTACTGCTGTGCACCAGAAAATGATAAATTGGGAGTGGAAAAAGGCGTTTGCAAGTCACTGACAGCATCTCTGTAGGATCTTAGTTAGTGTAAAATTCCATCGGGTCCAGTCCCTTCCTTTGTGGATGTCTCAAATTGACCAGTGTTCACAGATGTTTATGGCTGCAGACTCTTTTGAAACTGTGACCTGTGCGAGTTAAAATGACATTAAACTGTGAAATTATGGGTGGCACATCACTTCAGCTGAACATCAAATCTTGCATTAGTGTCTGAAACTGGCACTCGCTACTAACAAATTTGCAAGTCAATGTGATAGTCTGAAAATGTAGCAGTGGCAGTCGCCTACCAGTGAGCAGCTGCGCTGACAAAGGCCTGCAATAAAATAGCAACAGTAAGATCATCATAAAATTAGAGATGAGGGCACATGTACAAAGTATCCTTGGCTTTGCTTCTGGATCACAGCCGTTGTTAAATTTACATAGTGGCTCAGTAATTGGATTTTATTCTCCAGCACTATTACTCAGTAGGGAGGGCAGGTTTTGGTAGAAATTGCTGAAAAGGGAGATTTGTGTTTGAAAGTCCCTGTTCATCGGAGATCTGTGTTGCAGGAATAAGGCCTCCCTTAGCATCTCTGTTGAAGTGCTGTGTGCGTTGATGGATCTCAGACCTACAGTTGACAGACTGCTGCTTGTACAGCATCCCCCTGACTGTTAGTTTAAAGATGTTATCAAGTTATTTGAGAAGCGTGAAGTCAGTGGCTGCAACTAAGGGCTGTTAAAGGGGCTGTTATGTAGTGTAACAGGAACAGCAGCAGCAGAAAATGGGTCTCTACCTGCAGTCAAACATAAACCAAATGTTTCCATTGTTCATGAAGCCCCATTTCTAGTCCCATTTCTAGTCCCATTTTGCACAAACCTTTTTTTTAAACTTCACCACATTCATTCATTCCTTACTTGATTTTTGTTTATATTAGTGCTGGAGAGTGAAACAGAAGCATTTCCACCAGAGTCTTCGCAGTCTGCATCATACTCATTAAAGATAACACTAAGATGCTTCTGTAGAGTGACTTTATCATAGTAAAGCATCCCAAGATGCTTCACAGGTGCATTAGCAACTTTAATTTGGCACCAGGTGTACACTTAAACACAGGGAAGATTGGTACTGTCAACATACCAAAAATGTGTGACCTGTGTTTGTGATGGTACATTTGTCCACAAACTTGCATTGACTTAACGCATGTAAGCAAGTGGAGTAAGTTATTGAAGAAAGTTCAGAGTTGGAAGTCGGGATTTAAGTGGCGGATTAGTGCAAATTAATATGGGTATTATCCAGCAGTCTGATTGGTGATAAAATTAGCCTTAGCAAAGAGGCTTTTCCCCTATCTTTGCCAAATGTCTATTGTGCAAGTGATCAATCTGGTCAGTCCCTCATGCAAGCTCACTTGAGGCAGTCAGTATCCTAATCCAGTGATGTCGTATGATCCTTCAAATGCACCTTTTATTGTCTGAAGATATACAGCACAGATCTTGTCTGTCATATGGACAGTTGACCTCATTTTTAAGGACAGCATAAATAATCTGCATAATTTTTGTAAATGAAAACATAGAAGAGCTTTTATATTAGTCTGTTAATTTGGAATCTGGGACTCTGGTATTCAGCAGAAAGTAGATTCTATTCTTGTAGACTAGGTAACAAATCAATACAAGGGGAATTGAGCGGGTGTATGTTGGGTGACCGGTCAGCTCTGCCAGTCTTCTGCTTCCACTGATGTTGAAAATCACCCCCATTGATTCTTGCACTGGTACCGTTCCCATTAGCACATTCTTTGTGTGAAACCTAGTGCTGTGTACCATCAGAATTTCAACAGAGTTTAATTGCGTTTTCATCCAGTGTTGACATTCACTCATTTTCTATCAGGGTTTACTAGATAATGGGGAAAATACACTGACTTCCATCTTCCTAGTTCAGGGACACTGCCACCAATTATGCATCTTCCAAGTTACCCTAAAATGAGCTAACTTAGCACTATGGATGGAACCTGGAACCTTCCTTGTCTGTACTGCTGAGTGCTATACTGTATGAAGCATTTACCCACTAAACCTTCGGGGAAGGAGACTGTGTAGTGTGCTGGATTAGATACTAATCTTTCTCTTCTGAAATCCAGATTCAAATCCAGTCCAGGTTTGTGGCATGGGAGCCTTTCTGTTTTCTGGCAACAATGGTCCCACGTGAAATGAATTTAGACAATCCTGTTGTTGTTGGGTGTGGTGTTAATGCACAAACCTAATTTAGTACTAACCTTCTGAGTCAAGAAAGTTCTGAGTTCAAGCCACACCCCAGGATTTAAGTATATGATGTATGTATGCTGTTACTCCGGTGAGATAATGAGGACTTTTTGAATTGTGAAGTGTCATCCTTTAGACAGAGACCCGTCTGTCTATTCCAGTGGTTCAGGTGGATATTAAAGAAAAGATGATGCTATTTCAGTAGGAGTTGATAGTTCTGGTACTTGATTAAGCTCACCCATCAAGTTATCTGGTTATTCATATTATTACTGTTTGTGGGATCTTGTTAAGTGCAAAATATTTGTCACGCATATCTATATAACTAAATCATCATAGAATCATAGAATCCCTACAGTGCAGAAAGAGGCCATTTGGCCCATCGAGTCTACACTGACCACAATCCCACCCAGGCCCTACCACCATATCCCTACATATTTACCTGCTAACCTCGCTAACTTGCGCATCTCAAGACACTAAGGGGCAATTTTAGCATGGCCAATCAACCTAACCCGCACAACTTTGGACTGTGGGAGGAAACTGGAGCACCTGGAGGAAACCCACACAGACATGAGGAGAATGTGCAAACTCCACACAGACAGTGACCCAAACCGGGAATCGAACCCAGGTCCCTGGAGCTGTGAAGCTGCAGTGCTAACCACTGTGCTACTGTGTTGCCCCAAAATGTCTTCACTTTACTCAAGAAAAATTAAAACCACCTGGGGAACATTATAAAAATCATTGTCCTTTTAGTATAGCCTACTCTATGCTTGTGATGCGATGGTTTATCATGTAAAATTGAAGATGTGCAATTTCACTGCTATGGTACATTGGGTATATGCAAATTTTCTTGATAAAATTCAAGAGAATGGTTTATCAACTTAATTGCTACACTTCAATTGTGCAGCAAGATTAAAAATGATTGCTAAAACATTTCAAATTGAATTTTGTTTTGGTACATCTGCAAGTTTGGCATTGGTTGGCATCAAGATTGTGCTTGCAATACTCCAAACAGTCATCACTTAATTCAGTTTTTTTTACTCGATCTTGACTTTGGTACATTTTAAATTTAATTTATGAAACTTGGAAATATTTAGTAATTTGGAGAATTTGTCAGTTTTTTGCATTTTTAAAATGAAGTTGCAGTAATCGATGATTTTGGGTGTTTGGCAATAAACAGGCCCATATTTCTGGATGTTATGATGAGCTGGTTATTTTTCAATAGCAAAGGCCTAACTTACATTATTGTCTATTTGTGTTGCTATTTGACAGCTAATTTGATCAATGGGGCAGCAAGGTTGGTTAGAATCATGAATTCCTACAGTGCAGAAGGAGGCCATTTGGCCCATCAAGGCTGCACTGACATCAGTCCCACCCAGCCCTATCCCCATAACCTCACATATTTACCTCACTAATCCCTTGACAATTTAGCATGGCCAATCGACCTGCACATCTTTGGACTGTGGGAGGAAACTGGAGCATCTGGAGGAAACCCACGCAAACATGGAGAGAACATGCAAACAGTCACTCGAGGTTGGAATTGAACCCAGTTCCCTGGCGCTGTGAGGCAGCAGTGCTAACTGCTGGGCCACCGTGCCGCCCCAATAACTTGCTGAATTACATCCACAGGGTAGACATTTAGAATATGACTGAATCTGAGAAAATCAGTGAATTGTGAAATTGTGGAAAAGCAAGGCTTATCTGTGTAAAGTTGGAGGCACATGTTTTCTCGTTGTTTCATCAAGACTGGGTTGAGTTTTGAGACAGAAGGGTCGGTCTGTTCCTTGTACTACAAGGGTTGTAACTTGTTGCGTTGAAGTCTGGAGAGCTGTGGTGCTTCTGCACCTTGGGTGTTGTTAATTATTTATTGTCTTTGATGTACAGATGCAATCCTATTTGCCATTTGGCTTTCAGCAAGTTGACTCATGTTCTGTATGACATAGCATTGTGTAAGCTTCACTAAAGCAGACAGGAAGCATAATTGTTTGAGTCAACATGAGACTGCATTTATGAGTGAAAATATATCACAGAAATGGCAATTTTGGATAGCAGTTTGGGTCTTTATTGAAGATTGTAATTTACACGGCTTGCTCAGCATACTCTGGAGGTAAGATGTAAGCTACACATTTCCACAATGTAGGAATGTTAGTGAGAGCACATGGCAACACCATATTGGCTCCCCTGTGATAATTTCTCTCTCTTCTCTCAAAATGGCATTAACTCAGGTTAGCAAGTGGAGAGTGGCCACCTGAGTGAGGTACTGGAGAGTTGCTGGACAGCAAAAGACTTTATCCGTTGTTTCATTGAGTAATGGCTAAAATGTCTTCAAAGAGATCAAACTCAAATCCCTTTGGGCCAGAATTCCAATCAAGTGAGCTGACTAGAATTGATAAACTACCCTCAAAAAATTTAATTTGGAAAAACGGTAGTGTGGCTATCTTGAGCAGCGCTGTGTACTAGCGTGGAAGGGTACATGCTCAGACACTTGATCCTTTATGGAAATAGTCACAAATGACAACTGTTAAGGAAAACAGACTATTTGTACGTTGATACAAACCAAGATTCTTTGTATTTACTTTTCCACTTGTGCCGAGGAATGTGGGAAGAATTGGGAATACTGGTCTTTGAGCTATTGCCTCAAATTGATGAAGCATGGCCTACTTAAGATTTGGTAACTTGTTAGTTTAATAATTCACTTTTGGGTATGGACACACTGGGAAGGCCAACATTTTTGTGCCCATTCCTAGCTTAACTCAGCCACTTGAGTGGGCAGCAAAGAGTCAGCCATGTTGATATGGGACAGAAGTCACACAGGCCAGGTAAGGACAAGCATTACATTTTTATGATCAAGAGAACTTCATTGTCTCTTTTACTGATTCAGTTTTTTTTAGCTTCTGAATTCAAAATTTTAAACTGCCATGTGGGATTTGAACTCACTTTCTCTGGACTATTCGTCTAAGTCTCTGGTTTACTCATTCAGTGGTGTGGCCACTGTACCATCCTGTTTGTGAATGGGAACTGAGCTTTCTGAGACCTTTCCTCCACAGTTCACTACATCACATAATATAGTACATTTATTATTCTAAAAATGTGAGCAATGCTGGTCTGGCCATCATTTGTTGCCCATCCCTAAATGCCCTTGAGAGGGTGGTGCTGAACTGCCGCCTTGAATTGCTGCAGGTCATGTAGTGTACTTACACACACTCTGCTGTTATGGAGCAAGTTCCAGGATTTTGATCCAGCGAGGTGAAGGAATGGCAATATAGTACCAACTCAGGATGGTGTGTGGTGTGGAGGGGACCTTGCAGGTGATACTGCCCTTATGCTTCTCGTGGTGGAGGCTGAGACGTTTGGCCTCTAACAACCACAGTCATCTCCTGTTGTGCTAAGTATGATTTCAACCAATGGAGAGTTTGTCCCCTGATTTCCATTGACTTCAGTTTTTTTGGGGCTCCTTGATGGCGCACTTGTTCAAATGCTGCCTTGATATTAAGGGCAGCCACTCTCATCTCACCTCATGAATTCAACTTTTTTGCCCAGGTTTGGGGGTCAAGGCTGTAATGAGGCTTTGAACCTATTTTCCCTTAGTGGAACATCAGGAAGGATATTGCTGTGTTAGTGCCATGTAACAGCATTGTTGATGACATCTTCCATATATCTGGGCAATTTTACACATGATCAGGCAGACACCAGTGTTGTAATTATGTTGCAACAACTTGGCTAAGGGTGTAACTAGTTTTGGACCATAAGTCTCAGTACAGCAGCCAGAATGTTGTTTTGGTCTAAAGCTTTTGCTATATCCTATCGCGTGCCTTCAGTCACTTCTTGTTATCACGTGGAGTGAATTGAATTGGCGGAAGACTGACACCTTTAATGGAGCGAACTTCAGGAGCGGGCTGAAATGGATCATCTATTTGACACTGCCAACTGAAAATGGTTGCAAATGCTTCAGCCTTGTCTTTTGTACCGAATTGCTCCAACATCATTGGCTTGGCTCCAACATCATTGAGGTTGGACATGTTTGTGAAGCCTTCTCCCTCCGGTTACTAGTTTACTTATCCTCCACTATTCTGATCTGGATGTGGTAGGACTGCAGAGTTTAGATCTGATCTGCTGCTTGTGAGATCACTTGTCTATGGCATGCTTCTTCCATTATTTAGCATGCATGATGGTGGAGTCTGGAATATTGGCTATATGGTATGATTCAGTGAGTATGATTACATCAACCTGTTGCTTGACTAGTTTGTAGGATGCTCTCCTAATTTTGGCACAAGTCCCCAGATGTTACTGAGGACTTTGCAGGATTGAGAGGCAGAATGTGCATTTGGCATTTCTGGTGTATGGATCAATACAGTAAGAGTTTTAACATCACCAGGTTAAAGTCCAACAGGTTTATTTGGTAGCAAATGCCATAGAACCATAGAAAATTACAGCTCAGAAACAGGCCTTTTGGCCCTTCTTGTCTGTGCCGAACCATTTTATGCCTAGTCCCACTGACCTGCACTTGGACCATATCCCTCCACACCCCTCTCATCCATGAACCCGTCCAAGTTTTTCTTAAATGTTAAAAGTGACCCCGCATTTACCACTTTATCCGGCAGCTCATTCCACACTCCCACCACTCTCTGCCATTAGCTTTCGGAGCGCTGCTCCTTCGTCAGATGGAGTGGATATCTGCTCTCAAACAGGGCATACAGAGACACAAAATCAAGTTACAGAATACTGATTAAAATGCGAATCTCTACAGCCAACCAGGTCTTAAAGATACAGACAATGTGAGTGGAAGGAGCATTAAGCACAGGTTAAAGAGATGTGTATTGTCTCCAGACAGGACAGCCAGTGAGATTCTGCAAGTCCAGGAGGCAAGCTGTGGGGGTTACTGATCGTGTGACATGAACCCAAGACCCCGTTTAGGCTGTCCTCATGTGTGCAGAACTTGGCTATCAGTTTCTGCTCAGCGACTCTGCGCTGTCGTGTGTCGTGAAGGCCGCCTTGGAGAACGCTTACCCGAAGATCAGAGGCTGAATGCCCGTGACCACTGACGTGCTCCCCCACAGGAAGAGAACAGTCTTGCCTGGTGATTGTCGAGCTGGTGATTGCCCTGTTTGAGAACAGATATCCACTCCATCTGATGAAGGGGCAGTGCTCCGAAAGCTAATGGCATTTGCTACCAAATAAACCTGTTGGACTTTAACCTGGTGTTGTTAGAACTCTTACTGTGTTTACCCCAGTCCAACGCCGGCATCTCCACATCATGACCACAGTATGGATCAATGCCAGGTGGTCCATCTGGTTTTATTCCTTGACTTTTCTGTAGCGTTTTGATTTACCTGACTGACCATTTCAAAGGATAACTAAGAGTTAACCACATTGCTGTGTGGCTGGAGTCAAATACAGGTCAGACCTGGGAAGGACAGCAGATTTCCTCATTGAAGAGATTAGTGAACCAGATGAATTTTTTAATGACAATCTGGTAGCTTCATAGTTGCCACTACTGGCCACCTTTTTATTCCAGATCTTATCATTAATTGAATTTAACTGCCAGCAGCTGCCATGGTGGGAGTTGAAATTGTGTCTCCGGTTTGCTATCTGTGGTTTCTCCTGTGTGCCCTGTCACTGCTCCCCAACACCACCTCATGGAATCTCATCTATTGCAGGGATGCTAGTCCACATAAATGCAAAAAATGGGCCAGTGCACGTGATCCACCAGCCACTCAGTTCTTAGTTTCAGCTATATCCGTGTTGCCAGATACCAAATGGCCAGATTCAGGGTTCTAAGCAAATCCAGAAGTAGAAACTCCAGAAGTGAAAGGAAGAATGTGTATTTATATGGTGCCATTCCCACCCAAAACACTTCACAGTCAATGAAATACTTTTGAAGTGTAGTTACTGCTGTAATGTAGGAAACACAACAGATAGTTTGCATACAAAAAAGTCTTGTGAAAAGCAATCTGATAATGACCAGATTATCAGTTTAGTGGTGTTGGTTAGCCATAGCTGATAACATTATACCTGATTCTTAGCTATTGGTGGGCTAGATAAAGATCACATGACTGCTATCCTGGCTGGGTATGGTGCATGAGGCTAGAAGACTCAAGTGCCTAAAATTTTAAGTGCCTCGAGAGCAAATTTAATCAACCAGCCCAGACCCTGGAGAAGCTAATACTGTTCCTGTATTTTAAAACTACAAATTCAAGTTGATGTTTGAGGTTCTGAATCATTTTTCTTATTTTCAAGAGAAATTGGAGTTTAATGCAGGCATGTGCTGGAGTAAAAAGATGCTGTAATGTGGCTGTAAATGACTGCAGCTGTAATGTTAGAATGGGAGACTGACGGCCTTAAATCTGAGAGGTTTCATGATGATAAATGGTGTAATTGTGAGAGTAACGATAATCGTGTAGCACACCATGATTAGGCATTTTAACAGTTATCGATTACAACAACTTGTTGAAAGGTCAGAATTGTTTTAAGCCAAGGGATCAACCATGAAATTAAAGTATTTATCACTAATTGAGGTTGATGTCAGAACCTGTTCCTTTACTGGAACTTATTCTAGTCACTGCAATTTGAAACTCTTGAGTAAAAGAGAAGCATAGGACAAAGAAAATCAAACTATAGTGTGTATGGCCCTTCTTCACTTTCCACCTTCCTCTTCAATGTGAAACAGATTGGGAGCTGAAGGTGGTCCATTGGAGTGGCAAATGTGCTGACATGAATAATAAGATGCCTGGTTCATGATTGCCTATGTCATCACATTTCTAATTTCTGCTACTGAGGAAGTGCTGTAGCTGGGCCAGGTGTTTACAGAGCTATGATAAGAGAAAGTCAGAGGGATAGTTACTCTCTCCCATCAAATCCCACGCCAGGGCTTGAGCACAAAAATCAAGGTGACACTCCAGTGCAGTACTGAGAGAGTGGCACACTGTCAGAGGAAACAGGTGCTGTCAGAGGGGCAATTTAGTATGTTCAATCTACCTAACCACACCTTTGGACTGTGGGAGGAAACCAGAGCACCCGGAGGGGAAACACACAGACATGGTAAGAACATGCAAACTCCACACAGTCACCCAAGGCTGAAATCGAACCTGGGTCCCTGGTGCTATGAAGCAGCAGTGCTAACCACTGTGCCATCATGCCACCCTATGGCATCCAATGGCATTATTTCAGAGAAGAGCAGGGAAGATGTGCCTGGTGTCCAACATTTATCCCTCAATCCACATCACAAATACAGACTGATCATTATTACATTGTTGTTTGAGAGCGCTTGCTATGCACATATTCACCACGTGTTTCCTACATTATAACTGTGACTATACTTCAAAAATACTTACGGTGTAAAGCGCTTTGAGACATTAGGTGGCCGTGATGCAAATCTTTCTTTTCTTTTGCTTCCTATGTATATTATCTGTTCTTTGGAAGTCGCCCAGGAAACATCCAGATGTGGCATTGGCCTGACATGGCACATGTAGGTCCCCACTGTTCTCCTGAGGGTTCCATTTGTGCCTCCCGGGGTTGCAGCAGGACACCAATGGAACTACAATCTGGGTTCACTCATGAAAAGGTGCCACTTAAGTCCAGCACTGGAGCATTGCCACTTCAGGAAGCGAGTCGCGGTTTGCAGGAAGCAAAGGAGGAAAGTTGCAAGAAGGAAAGAATAACACTGTACTGTTCTCTGTGATTATTAATGTTTCAGCATGACATTGTTGAGCGGCTGTGCTGTATTTTCATTTTTCGAAACAGAAAACCAGCACCGCTGAATGTGTTTGGTGTTGTAATCATCGAGCGGTTGTCACTGTGGAGAAACAGCCAGTTAAAGTTTGCAAAACATTCAGAATACGTTTAAAATTAATGGTTATGAGACACTGCTGCTTTCATTGGGTGAAAGTTATAAATCACTTTCTTTTTCCTTGTGTTTGACTGCTAAAGTTGAGAGGAGTAGAAAGTTCGCTTGTGTTCAACACAACTGGTACTGAATTTGGTTCAGCAAGGAGGGTTTGCACAGGCCTGTAAAATGCATATGTTTAGCATATTGAGACAGGAGACATTAGGTTCACTTGTCCATGGTCTTGTTCCATATGCACCTGAACAACACATGTCCCCTTCGTTTCTCCTATCGAAGATAGATGTGGAAACTCTACTGTAATTCAGTGGCACGGTGCACTATGCCGTAGCATGGAAGTCTGTGACAGTTCTTGCCTGTGATTCTTTTCATCACTTGAGCTGCCAATTTTGGAAAAAGAGGGGATGCACCGAGATTAAGAGCTTCTGGTGAAAGAAGAAAAGAAAATGGAAAAATGAGTCATTATAGACTACTCCTGTGCATTTTTCCAGCCACTGCTGACAGTGAAACAAGCAGTTGTTTGCTATCCCACTTTCCCAGCTGGCAAGTGGTAACTGTGTGAAGAAACCTGTAGAGAAGAGAGAAAGTAAAACTTTTGGAAATGAAGATTTGCAATTGCTGGATCCTTGAATGGTGCATTTCAGGTTCTGGTGCTAAGTATTTCTTATGCTTGTGTAGCTGAGGTTGCCCCATACGATTGAAGAGGCTGCACATTGGAATAGGGAACAGGGAGTTATTAAAGTGCCCTTAATAGTCGAGTGCATCCATCAGCTGAAATCCTCATTCCATTGCAGAATTTCCTCAGTCACAGGTTTTAGCTGTTACTGGCTGCTCAATCCATAACATTTCTACATTTATTCTGAGAAACAGTGGGGGCGATTCTGGGGGGTGGGCTATATAGGGTGGGGGGGGCGGGGGCTTGCAGAGATGGATCATGGAGTGGGTCTTGATTGGGGAGTTGAGGGAGGCATTTCAGGCATCTTGATGGGAAGGCACGTCAAGGGTCGGGTAGGGAGACCCATTGAGAGGGCCCCAATGCCAGTGACCCAAGTCAGGGAGTGGGTGGCAATGATGGGGGGGGGGGGGGGGTCCCAATGTCTGCGAGTGAAGGTCTCCCAGAACACTCTGAGATAGGGGCACCCGAGTGAAGCGCTGCCCGAGCACTCAGAAGACGGGCTCAGCGAATATGTTTCCACTACCCCCATCAGGCAGTTCATCACAAATCCTGATTCTTTATTACATAAGAGTTGTTCTTCACGTTGCCTTTGGCGCTGTTCCTAAACACCTAACTCTGTGCCTTCTGGTTGTCAGTCATTGAAAACAGTCCCTCTTTATGTACTCTACTTTCAAGATTTTAAACATGTCCACCAAATCTCCCCTTGGCCTTTTCTACCCTAAGGAGAATAACCTCAGTTTCTACAGTCTGTCCACATTACTATAAACCCTTAACCCTAGAACCATTCTAGTAAATCCCTTCCCCTGATCTCCTTGAAGCCTTAGCCTCCTTCCTAAAGCATGTGCCCAGAACTGGACACAGTCTGGTAGCTGGATCTAAACCAGTGTTTTCCCGTTGGTTTAACTCAAGTTCCTGGCCTTTGGACTCTACACCTCTATTTATCCCAAATGCTTTTGAATTATCTTTGTTTTAATCTGTCCTGACAAATTCAAAAGTTTTGTGCACCAACAATCCAAGTCTGTGTTCTCGCACCTCCTTTAAGATTATACCATTTAGTTTATATGATCTCTTCACTCTTCCAACCAAAGTGGATCACCTTGCCCTTTTCTGCATTGAATTTCATCTGCTATGTGCCTGCTCAGTCCATGAGCCTGCGTCCTCGAAGTCTATTACTATCTTCTTCACTGTTTGCTACACTTCTAAGTTTCAGATTATCTGCACATTTTGAAATTGTACCCTGAACTCCAAGTCCAAGTCATTTATGTATGTTAAGAACAGCAATGACACAAGCACTGAATCCTGGAGAACATCACGTAATTTCTTCAAATATATATATTCATATTTACAAGTTTGACTTTGTTGTCGAATGTTCTGCAGTTGTTAATAGTCGTCAATTAGTTACTTATTGCATTTTCAAGATTTTTTGTTGATATTGTACTTTTTTTAAAAAAAGCTAATGAATCATTTTCCTAAAAAATGAGTGACCATCCATTGTATAAAATAATAAAATTATCATGACATCAACAAAGATAATCAGTGCGCTCGACTTAAAAACGTACAACATTGAAGTATTTTTAAAAAGCTATTAATATTTAGTCAAGAAAGTTACATAGGAACAACATAGAAACTCAGAGTCAGCCAGTCCCTCAAGCCTGTACCATCAATCCGTTAAATCATGCCTCATCTGTAGCTTAGACCCTAATACACTTTCCTAGCAAAGTTTCACCAATCTCAGTTCTGAAATCTCCTACTGACCTAGCCTCCTGTTCTTGCAATTTTTCAAATCTTTCAAGTTAAGTTTATTCCACTGTCAGATAATATTTGGCAGCTGATTTAAAAACAAAATTAGCAACAACAGTACGAGGCCACCATGATTGAAGGTGATGACAGAATGAGCAAGTTAAGAAAGCAGTCCAAAAATCAGTTCTGGGTGGTCAAAAGGTAGATAAAATGAGCTGGAAATTATCAGGCATTACTAAATAATTACAGAAAAAGGCCATTCAACCCAAATGGCCTTTGCCAGTGTTTATGCTCCACATGAGCCTTTCCCACCTTTCACCCAACTCCACCAACATATCCTTCTATTCCTTACTCCATCACGTGATATCTAACTTCCCCTTATGAATGGGTCAACAGGCTGGTTTCAGCTACATTTCAGTAAGAGAAGAGTGGCTTTCTCCTCCCTGTTCTGCCATCTCCTTTGCGGCTAAAAAAAAGTTATACATAAAGAAGGAAAAGTGAAAATCCAGCGGATTGGGAGAGCTACAAAGAGCAACAAAAGGATAAAAAGAAAGAAATAGAAGGCGCAAAACAGGAACATGAGAAAACCTGCAAGGGATATTGTAGCTAACACTAAAAGTTTTTATAAGTATATGGAGAAAGAAAGTGGTCAGGGGGAATGTGGGCCTATTAAAGACAGATGTAGCTGAGACTATAATGGACAATAAGGGAATGGCAGACTTGTTAAATGACTACATTGTATCCATTTCACAGTCAAGGAAGAAGACAAAATATCAGTGGTACAAAGAAACGTAAAATTAAATCAGTGGGAGAGACTTATTTAATTTAGTACAAGTAAAATGACAGTAAAGAAAATAATGGTACTTAAGATATTCAAGTGCCCAGGACCTGATGCTTTCTCCTGCTGGATATTAAAATAAATTATTGAGGAAATTGCAGATTCTTAAAAGTTTATTCATGGGATGTGGATGTTGTTGGGATGTTGGTATTAGGATTGTTCCACCCCTAATTCCCAGTTAGAAGGTGGTGGTGAATGGCCACTTTGAACTGTTGTGGTCCCTGCATTGTAGGTATACCTATGGTGCTGTTAGGGAGGGAGTTCCAGAATTTTGACCCATTGACAGTGAAGGAACAGCAATATATTTCCAAGTCAGAATTGTGAGTGGCTTGGAGAGAATCTTCCAGATGCTGTTCCCTTGTGTCTCATGCCTTCATCTTTCTAGATGGCAGTGGTTGTGGTTTGTAAGGTGCTGTCTAAGGAGCCTTGGTGAGTTCCTGCAGTATACCTTTAGATAGTACACACTGCTGCTACTGTGCATTGGTGATGGAGGGAGTCAATGTTTGTCGATGGGGTGCAAATCAAGCGGGCTGTTTTGTCCTGGATGGTGTCAAGCCTCTTAGGTGTTGTTGGAGCTGCACCCATCTAGGCAAATGGAGAGTATTCCATTACACTCCTGACTTGTGTCTTGGTGGGCAGGCCTTGGGTAGCTAGGAGCTTGAGTTACTCGCTGCAGGATTCCTATCCGCTGACCTGCTATTGTAGCCACAGTACTCAGATGGCTAGTTTAGCTCAGTTTCTAGTCAATGGTAACCCCCTAGGATGTTGATAGAAGGGGATTTACTGATGGTAATACCATTCATTGAATTTCAAGGGGTGAGCAACTGAGGAGAAAAATAGGAGTAAGATGAAGTACAAGAGGAAGGAAGGAGGCAATGTTTCCAGCCCCTTTCTTCTTGGACTGTCCCTAAAGAGCTCATTCAATACGAAACCAGTGACTGCAATGACAATTCCTCCCACACCTTTCCTTCTCTCTGCCGCTGGCCATCACAGTGTTCACTTCGGTCACAATTTTAAAAACAAAGGTTAACAAATCAAATGTTCCAAAACTCAATTTAATTAATTGAATCATACCATATTGCCTATAAACTATTCACCCATGTGCATTCCCCAGTGCCTGTCTTTCATGCACCTTTGCCTGACCTAGTGTTCAGTGGCGGAGACTGCAGGTGGCCTTGAAAGACTTGGAAGGCAGGGACAGGATGGGCCGCAAGTCTCCTTCTGTGCTGTGAATTTCCATGACGCTAAGGTCCGGCTGCGTACTGCACCATCTCTGCATTGGCTGGTAGCTGAAAGGCAGCAGCAAGAGCTCTAATGGAGTATCTGGGTGGGAGAATGAATGATGCCATCCTGAGAGAGGACACCAGCTTCATGCTGCCTGGGCCTACTGCCATTCTCTGGGGACATCATCTCAGCAATCCTCATAATCTTTGGGAGCACAGATTGCAGGACTGTTGTGAAACTCTGCAAGACACTTTAAAATCTCTAATCCACAATAATGATGGTTTGCTGAGGCAGGAAAGTAAGATCACGTGTTTATGTCATCTGTAGCTTGAAAACTAACAAACATTAGGTAATGAGAGGGAAGTTAGATGTGAGAAGGAGGAATAGATATGAGGACTTGTCATCCACAATAGTTTGAGCCTTGCCACTAGCTACAATCTCAATAACAGTTGTTCCAATAATGGCCAGCGCTGTTCAGGAAAAGTTTCCCTGTCACTTAGTGCCTACTGCCTGCGGTTATATGCCACCTTGCCCTGCAAGGGAGAAGAAAGTGCCTCAATGAGTGCCGTGTAATCCATTTGGTTTATGTGGCTGTCAAGGTTGAATGACTGGCAGGTATGTAAGTTGCAAGATGTGGGTGCAAAGTTTGCAGCAATGGAAAGTGTTTGAGAGTGAAGTGAAGCTATGAATGTTAGCTATATGTGCTGATTGAAAGAGATTGAGTGATAGGGCATTGATAAGTAGCTAAGGCATTCAGTAATATATGGCATTCAAAGATGTATTCACTGACCTTGAACACTCTGGTGAGGTCATTGAACTTATTGCAACTTTGCATTCGGGTCCCTGGGGCTTGACCCCTGACATTGACCTCTGTGGACATCTGTTCCCACTGCCTTTTGACCATGTTTCTGGTAGGCTTCCTGCACCGCCTGAGGATATAGGGGATCTCTCCTCACGATTTCCTCTACTGACACCTCCAGAGCAGTGTCCAATTTCCTCTACGAACACCTCCAGTGATGTGCCCAGCCAGCCAATCGGCAAGAGTTAGCACTGGCTGCCTGCAAAAGTCATTCCAGTAAGTAGGCAGCACAGTGTTGGTGTGCTGCATACGTCACAATCAAGGGAACAGGTTAATCATGTATCATGACCCCTATGCCTTTTTCCAGAGTTTATCTTTGGCATATGGGGATAGAAAAAGTGGGAAAAGAACATTTGATAACAACTGATTAGCTGTAATATCAAAATACATGTCTCAGCCAAAGCTTCTAAATAAGATAACATCACTGACCTTGTTGGGAAACAGGAGGGACATTTTGACCAGACTATGTTTTATGAATCTTTGGCTCAGTGCTTCTGTTGTGTGCCATTTGAGTCTGAATAAAACATCAATATTTAAAAATGGTGATTCATGGTTAGTAACCTGAGGCTGTGACTAGGCAGCAACAGTGTCACCAGTGACAAATCCCACAAAGTGGATGGAGATGTAGTATTAATCATGAACAATTTGGGATCCTTTCATCCTTCAATCTGAACTATTTTCAATCCATCCAGTTTACTCCTATGTAGGGATTACATTGCTAATCAGTCTTGTTTCAAAGAGTATCAAAGATTGTGTTCTTTTTCTTCGTGTCTTTATTATTTTTTGTTCAGGAACTTTTAAAGATCTTGCATCAAAAACAACATCGATACTAGAGCTACAGGAAGTGCATGGCCCATGGGAACTAGGTAATGGGAAATAGGAAATGGGTCATTTTCCACTTGACGGTGGGCTGGGAACTTGGTTGAATGGATAGCCTGCACATTGTAGAATCTGACCAGTTCTCATTCCATTAGCGTAGTTGGAAGAAAAATTGGGTTGATTCTGCAATGGGCAGGCAGTCCACTGTGCTGGGTACCACACTTAGAGTTGTAAATTATCCCAAAATACCCTCACGGAAAGTGGGCTGGAAACATGCAGTTTGAATGAAATTCAGCTTGGTGGGGGCAACATTCTACATTCTGTACACTGCAGAAATGTACACTGATAGCATGAGCATTGTTTGGGTGTAATTTAGGATAGATTTTCTATAGCTAGTGTTCAGCTTGTGTTACCAACTGGAAAATGAGATGGAGGTCCACTGATTTTTTTGCCACGTCCAATTTTGCAATTGTGAATTAAATGCATTATCAAAGAATTACTTGCCCCATTGCTTGAAAATGAAGCCAAAGTGACGCTGTCATCCATACGATTTTCCAGCATAGCATTGTACACATTTACAGTCCGTATAAAATGGGTGTCCAAGATTGCGAGGTACTGATCTGCAGCGAAGCTCAATCATTGTACATGTTGATTCATCCTTACCGTTGATGCTTGGGATTGTTTTGAGCTTTAGGCAACAAATCAACAAAAAGCCAGTCAGCTGTCCAGAGACGTGTAAAGCATTGTTTCCGCAAGGAAGCCGTTTTGTTTACTTCCTCATTGATGCTGATGACAGCATATGCAATTTCATTCATTTTTTTTACATTTCTCTATGGGATGTAATCATTGTTCAGTTTATTTAGAATCACCAGCACTGGATTATTTAAATCAGTGCTCACTTCCAAGGCAACTGTCATGATGCTTTCATTTTCAGGGCCATTCATTCCATGAATGTAGGTGCCAGGGTGGTCGATGGGCAGTCAAGACCAGATTGTTGAGCTGGTTGAAGAAGCGGAAGATTAGAACCCAGTGTTCACTACGGGGGCCTTTCTAAAGGACCCTTTGTCCACTCTTTCCTGGTGAAATTGTCATAAGGAAAGTGAGGCATGTAAGCTTGCTGTTGATCCCTCACCTTTAAGCATCACTGCTTCAATTTTTCACCGCTGACCGAGCTGTATCTGGGATTTGTCTGCCCTGAGCCCATACATCTGTATGCAGATGAGGTGAAGGGTGTGGCCACATGCTTCCTGTTGTTTTGCTATCTTTGAGTTGAGTTCCCACCAAAAGAAACCACCTCAAAAAGGATCATGTGATAGATGCAATGTCCCATAGGCAGGAAAACATCATGAAGAGCAAAGGTCTGAGCAACCGAAGATCCTGCAAGAGTTTAAAGACCAGAAACAACACTTGTGGCACTTTGAAAATAGCAACAATTACCTGATAATTATTAAAGGAAATAAAACCAGAATAACTGTATCAAAGTTTTATTTTAGAATTGCACTGTTTGAGGAGAATGATGAAGATGAGGAGACATTAAAGCCCAAATTAAGCATTCCCAAAACATCAACAGAAAAAGTTTTCACTCTCTGAATGTGCAGTCTGAGTCACAGCCATATCACTGGCTAGCCTGGAAGCTGCCATGATTCTTTTGTTCTCTGACAATAAAAGTTTCCTGCATTGTTCTGTCAGAAAAGTGTGTCAACATGTTGTTTAGCGATCAGAGTTACACACTTGAACCATGGCTGAGAACATTCTCTGGAATTTAAAGCAGCGACAGATTTAATTAAATCTTGTGTGGTCCAAACATCAGCACTGAATGCGCCTTCAGTATTCTGAGCTCTTGACTCCATTGTGTGGATAGGTGGAGGGAATCCTGCAGTATAGCCCAGCAAAGGTGTCAAGGATTATATTGACATACTACACGTTGCAGTTAGGAACTGGTTAAACATTTCTTTGTACCATGTGAAGAGGAAGAAGGTGAAGACCTTTAATCTCATCCTGACAAGGATGATGTCCATGGGTTTAATTTGCTTAGACATCTGCCCTTCCTTTCATTTTTCTTTGTCAACAACACCTCCCCAGAACCTTCTGACAACTTTGGGGCTTTGACTACAGAAGATACCCTGATGCTGATCCATTCTACCTTTTACTGTACCTCCATCTCCTTGAGACTTGCAATGGCCCGTGGCACTTGTAGCGTTGCATTTTAGGTGCATCTCTCCCTCACAGAGCTCAAGAGCTAGTCAGCAGTGGGATTCTCCTCCGGTAAAATGCAGTCTGGTTTAGGCAGGATCATGTGAGTGGATTGATGTCTGCTCCACCATGTATCTGACAGATCAAGGATAATCCAGGTCCTTCTGTTTGGTTGGAATGTGGCCATGTTACTCCCTAGCTTGCTGCACTCCTCAGGAAGCAAACTCAGTTTCCAGTTTTTAGTGGAAATTGTAACTGGTGCAGTTCAGCTACTCCCAGTTGAGCTACTACCTTACAAAGCGTCATTCAGACTCAACTTTGGGTCTGTTCTCTCTCCACAGATGCTGTCAGACCAGCTGAGATTTTCCAGCACTTTCTGTTTTTGTTTCAGATTCCAGCATCTGCAGTATTTTGCTTTTACCTTACTGACATAGTTTGTAGCTTTCTTCCTTCTGCATACTGGAGAAATTAACAGTCCCTTAAGCTGTCATTTTAATTTACACCCATCAACAGATGTTCTATAAATCCCAGGTACTTTCCTGTCAGATTTGTCCTCAGTATTAACGTTAGGCTGACATGGAAAATGCAGTTATGGTCAGCACAGGTTGGGTGTGTATGGTTTTATGCATTGCTCCAAATCGTAAAGATGACGACTGCACATGCCATCATTGTTGATCATCCTGTTTAAATCCCACAAATGTCACTCGCCCTTTTCGGGTAAGCTTGCACAAGAGTGCACTAATATTCACTCCCCGTCTCTCCAAAGTGCTTGTACATTCAAAGAGTCAGGAATCAAATTTCTCTTGCTGGTACATTTTAACACTATATGTTGATTTAAGAATCTAATAGTAAAGGCAGTGAATATAGTGAGGAGATTTTTTCAGATTACTCAAAGATCTTGTCACTGTACTACTTCAGATCTTAATAAAATAGCAGAAGGAATATCTGCAAATGTAAACAGCAGCTCTTTTTCAACACAAAAAGCTGTTGGAACTTGGCTAACACATGTTCTCTGGCATAGAAAACTTCAGACGCTGACAACAGCAGAATAGTACTGAGAGCAGGGGAGGGGTTGAGCCAGTATACTGAAGCATTTACAGGCTCCTGTTAGTCTTTTGGATCCTGCCGGAGTCTGGTGTGAGTCATATCTTCTACGTAGAATACAACAAAGACAGCATTCATGTAATGTGCTGTGGGATGTTATGGCACAAGACTATTGAATTACACTAAAACCTGCTTATAATGGATGGTCAGCCGCTGACCTATCTGTGACCTTTATTATACAGTGGTCTGGTTTAGTTTCCCTTCTGGAACCATCGTTTTCTCCGTTAAACACAGTGTGTACCAGTCTCACTACCTCTACCACCATGAAGGGCAAGAGCAGTAATGTCAGGGGAATTAGCAACCCTTTCAAATCCCCTCCATGTGACGCACCAACTGGGGTCAATATCATGAAATTCCCTGCATAACACCTCGTGGACCATCATCATCACAAACACTACAGTGATTCAAGAAGGCATCCCCACAGTAACATCCTCAGGGCAACTAAGGAGGCGGGGAGGGGGAAGAGACAATAGCCTTCACGCCAATAATTTAAAATAAACTAAGTAAATTAAACATTATGAGTGGGACTTTCTGGCCTCGCTCATCCTGAAATTGGAAAATCCTGTCCTTTCCGTGGTCCAACCCTCGCCTGCTCCGATTCCCAAGGCGGGTGGAACAGGAAAATTCACCCCTAAGTACGCCTTGCCCAATAATAGCAGCTCAGCAGTCTGCTCATAATTCAGTAAAATATGGAATAGAATCATAGAAACCCTACAGTGCAGAAGGAAGCCATTTGGCCCATCAAGTCTGCACCGACCACAATCCCACCCAGGCCCTACCCCCATATCCCTACATATTTTACCCGTTAATCCCTCTAACCTACACATCTCAGGACACTAAGGGGCAATTTTAGCATGGCCAATCAACCTAACCCGCACATCTTTGGACTGTGGGAGGAAACCGGAGCACCCGGAGGAAACCCATGCAGACACGAGGAGAATGTGCAAACTCCACACAGACAGTGACCTAAGCCGGGAATCAAACCCAGGTCCCTGGAGCTGTGAAGCAACAGTGCTAACCACTGTGCTACTGTGCCGCCCTTGATAATAAATGATATAAAATCTCAAGACTGATAAAGATTTTGCAAATATGACCAAACTAAATAAAAATAAATGAGATATACAATAAGCAAAAAGATAATCTGAAATATCAACATTAATATGTGTATGGTAATGGACCTCTTGTGTTTAATTGCTGCAAGCTGCAATAAGAAAAGAAATTTTCCAATATTCAGTATCAGCAGCATGTCAGCTATGGCTTAATGATTACATGCTTACCTTCAAACAAGACGATCATATCCTGTAGCCCAATTCCAAGCAATCTCTAGGTTAGGATTTAATTGCAGTACTACAGGAGTACCGTATTCGCAGTGTCTCGTTAAACAAGAGCAGTTAGGTTTTCCTGTAGTTCTGGTCACTGGAAGGTTTTTGATGTTGGCAGAGGAAAGAGGGAGTTGGACAATCTGAAATTGTGAGAGAATGACCTGAAATTGTCGCGATGGTCATAGAAGGGGATGGGTGGTGATAGATAATATTAGCATGTGGAGGAATGATGGTGGTTTGGGGTGAGAGGTGATTGGATGGGGCCATGATAGTGGGTGGGGCTGGTGCTGAAGAGTTTTGAGGAGAGGAAAGACTATGGAATGGGGGTTGGGAGGATAGAAAAAATTGGAAAGAATGGTTTCTGCATTTTGGTCTCTTTGGCTTCTTTTCCCAGTCCTCAGGTTCCTCTCTTTGCTGCCTTCAGGCAGCCTCCTTGTTCTTGAAACACATTAGACAACAGCTGTTTGACTGATTAAACATTCTTAATGACAGAGAAACCAAATGTTATCGTTTAAAAATACTATAATATTTGTAGAATTCATGTGGTCAAATGTCTTATGATCTGATGTCACATGCTGAAACATTGTATGATCAGATGTCATTGTGGTGATAAAGTCTCCAGGAATGCCAGCAACCAAAGTTGGCGCCCCTACTGCACCAGTATATCAGGCTAACAGCCCCTACCCATCACTTCAAACATGAGCAAGTGCAGCATGTGGAGGGAAGGCGTCTCTGGACAACAGCCTGTCAGGCCGACATCCCCAATATTTTGGTTAGGATTTCCCAGACACTGCCATCCTACATCAGCCACCTTGCTCCGTATAGGGTGGCAGTGTTTCAGCTGCTAGGATCAGAACATCCCTCTTTTGATGAAAAAGGTCCCCAGGATGACAACGAGCTGGGAAAGCCAACAAACAGAAAATAAACTGAAATCGTATCTTGTTGGCAGAGCTCCAGAAATAGACACAATTCCAGGGGAGAGCATAAGAAAAGGAACATTATAGAACATACGACCACATGGGAAATATGTCTCATCCAGTTTATTGTAGATACAGTGACCATTTTGAACTAAGGACATCTGGGGCAGAATTTTCCTCCCTCTCTGCTGCGTGTTTCATGGCGACGGGAGATGAAACTCTGTTCGCTGGCAGTGGGGTTTATGGTCCAGCCATTGTCAACAGGGTTTCCCGTTCAACGAACACCTCACCGCCGAAAAACCCGCAGCAGGGTGTGCCATCGGTGGGGCCATAAGATTCCGCCATTGTAAACAGCAGCAAGATTTTGGCACTGATGTACTTCCCTTGGGTATCCCAGATATATGGGTTTCACTGTATATTAACGGAGCTTCTCTTGTATTATTCTTATTGGTACTGGCTCTGGGATAGTGTTTTGCAACTTATATTTATCACATTTGGTTCATAATGTCCATTGTTAAGAAAGTGCTTGTGAATAGAGTCTGGTGCAGTGTGCTAGAATTAGTGCATGCTACAGATTTGGTGCTGAAGTCAAGGACACTCTGCAGTAAGAAGCTGGAGAAATCTGCAGTACCAAATAATGTACGGTTTTGAAAAACTTAGACAAATAGCTAGTGGCAAAAGGTGACAAATTTACTCATCATCATAAATGTCCTATAAACCCAGACTCAGAATGGCTCACGTGGGACTTCTGAACTCGGGCATTCTCTCTGTTGGACGGGCATACACCTGATAGCTCTTTGTGAACATTTGATATAAAGGATCCTTCCTCATCCATGTTCCCTTATTCTTTGTATTTGAAAGAGTAATTTCAGTATATCGAGACCAAATTACAGATGTGCTGTAGGTTGCATTTTTGAAATTATTTTGATTAGAAATCATGCTGATTATTGAAGTGAAAGTGGACTCAGTTGACCACTCCAATATTTGAATACCATAAATTTGGTTTTGAAGATTTTCTTCTTGCATCATATTTTTATAAGATTAAGTGGCCCCTTTAATCAGTATTTATTGCTAATTAGTCCATGTTGCCTTCCAGTTAGCAGGATGCAGTGCATATTTCTTGTACAATTAGTGACAGAAGAATAGTGCTGGCAAATAGATTAATTTCATTAGGTCCTTGAATACTGCGTCTAGCTTGAAGTCACTACAGTTGCTGATTAGAATTTTAATGTTGTGATTCCCGTGTTCAGCAACAACAAATTTTGTGTAAATGTTTCAGGTGAAAAATGCATACCAGACTATTAAAAAAAACCCAGCTGGTACAAGTTGTTGATGCCAGTGACTTGATGGCCCAAATTTACTCTCAAAAAAAAGAGATTGGGATGACTCCAGATTCTGTAATATTTGGAACTTTTGCTCATTTAACCCAAACTAGTTCAATTAATCTACTTTAGATTCAGATAGAGTTTGTGGTTTGCTCCTCCGAATATTAATTTCGATTGGTAAGTGAACTCTTTGTCACTTTATCCTCAAATAGTACATGTAAAAGTCCTGTGTGAGTAAAGAAATTAAATACCACAGAATTTGTTATTGCAATTAATATAGTGATTTAACAATTCCCGCGACATTTCTATTGGCCATGTTGAGTTTAATCTCAGTGTGATCTCTGACCAGTGATATTTATACCAGTTGAACGCTGTAATGGAGTGGATACAGCAATGACAACTAACTGTGGCAGGGGAAAGAAAGCTCGTTGATGGCATGAAAGCTTTGAATACATTCCTTACACTTATGGGACAATTAAACCCTATGAATGATATGAACAGTGTCCATAATGTTATGAGCTTTCCATTACGTTTGTGAGACTATCAGCTGATATGATCAAAAAACCTATTTTGAATGTTTTCTGCTGCTTTTCTCCTGATAAAGCTGGACTCTGGCGGTGTTGACATTTTAGTAATGTTATTGGATAGGAACTATTTGCAATTTGTCCTAATGCCAGATAGAATTACTTTTCAAGGAATTTTAATGAAACTTCTTTCAGATTTTACTCATGGAAGAGCAGATATTTTTTTCTGATCATTGTAATTATGTTTAAATACTACAGATCTGTTTGTCCTTGTGTCGCTTCTAATTTTGTCCCTGATGTTTGTCATGAGGTAATGAAGATGTTTACAGAGTAGAGTTGGATTCTTTCATATTGCAAACAGGTCCTTTACCATTTTAGATTCAGGGAAAGAAGCCCAAATCCAATCGAAGGATTCTATTCTTAGTTATCAATCTTCAGGACAATCTCGCAGTATCAGAAATCGAATGACACGATAAATAAATGTGATATATTCATTGTAATATGACACACATCACATTGTCAGGAATCATGAGGGTTTTGGCCTGCTGTTGGCTGGAGAGCTAGCCAGAGCCCTGTTTTTGCACCTTGTTGCACTTGAGGGGCAGCTGGTGTTCTTTCTCCTGGGATCAAAGACCCCAGGAGTGGAAGTCCCACTCGCCAAGGGCTGCCGGCCAATCGGAGGTTAGCAATTCTGTTGAAGGCAGTAACACTGGGCATTGGTGGCTGGCATGACACCCAGCCAAAGCTTAGGATCAGTGCCGGATACCAGGCAAGATAGCAGGATTGGGGAGGGAGGTTGGCAGCAAGGACAGGGAGCACCACCCTGACCAGCACCCCACATTCCTGATGCTGGATCCTTTGATCAGACATAGAGGGTGTGATTTTCCTGCCGTGCTCGCCCTAAATCCAGAAACTCCTGCCCAAGGGCAAGAGACCTTTGCGTGGTCCACCCCTCCCCGCTTCAATTCCCATGGCGGGCGGATAGGAAAATTCTGCCTCGAGTATCTTTGAACAAGCGACCCATCCAACCCATGCCCATTAATTTCCGCCTTAAGGTCTCAAGTAGTGGGAAGGTTGTTCATGGGTCGCCCGCCATGGACTGAATCCAGGTGGAGGTGGGAATGTGGTGGGGGTGGTCCCTATCTGACACCCTCCCGTTTGATGAAATGCCTCCCCATTGCGAAACCAGCGACAGGGGCGGGGTGAAGGCACAAGGTTCCGCCCATTGTTTCTATTATATTTTAACTTTCAAAATGGTTTTGCAGCAGGAGAGACCAAAACTGGACAATTCCAAAATAGCAAGAGCCTTGTCCCAGAACAGAGATCACCTCAGTGAGCCATACATGGACAGAAGTGGACCTAATTCACTATGTTCTTGATTTTCTGGTTCTTCAAATTTAGATCTCATAATGTGACAGTTTAACTGGTTTTGAGACACAAGTTTTAAAGTTTATTTATTAGTGTCGCAAGTAGGCTTACATTAACACTGCAATGAAGTTACTGTGAAAATCCCCTAGTCGCCACACTCTGGTGCCTGTTCGGGTATACAAGTCTCTAATGTACTAAAGGCTCATATCTATATATGAGGAGCTGGCTTTTCCAATTGCAGGAGAAAATTCGCTGATCCTGTAGCTTATTTGACTGTCTGTACTCTGATATGGTCTTCTCTGCATCTTCCTCACACTGTCCCTCATAGTCTTCAGTTGGCACCTTCTTCCTGAACAGCCTCGCCAAATCTATCACCTAACTATTCTCCCTACCTTTGAAAACATTCTCAATCTCCTTTTCACTACAGTTTCAACCATCTCCTCCCAACACTTATTTATTTAATCCCTTCTCTGCGAAGCATTTTGGAATATTCTTTTACTTTGAAGATTCTATATAAATGCAAATTGTTGGAAACCTAAAGTGCTTCATTCTTTTGCAACATGCAGTGTTCATATCCACAATTGAGGACATGATGATAAGTTGCTATTGGAGTTATTTGCAGTGCGGAAACTATATTTTTCCTCTTAAGCAGAAAGGCTTATTGGAGACAAATTCATTTTGGACTCTTTC
Organism: Mustelus asterias; assembly: GCF_964213995.1. NCBI lineage: Eukaryota > Metazoa > Chordata > Chondrichthyes > Carcharhiniformes > Triakidae > Mustelus > Mustelus asterias. The sequence continues at coordinate 58,974,447 of NC_135810.1, read as the reverse complement.
TCTATGTCTCTGAGACAAAGGCATTGCTGATTGTCCACCATCTTGAGTCAAGAGTGGAAAGTCCTAAAAATAGACAGCAAAAAGACAAAGAAGGATTTACAAAAGAAATTCCATGCTATAAATATTTTGTGGTCTGCTTTTTAAAAAAAACACATTTGAATTTGTTTATGTTCTTATTGCACTGATATCACGAGACTTAACGATAGTTTCAATTTTAAAAGTGCCTTGTACGTGTCTTGAAAAGTATGCTAGACTAGGAGTTTGTCAATAATGTAAACAAATTTGCGACTACAAGATGTTGTTTTATAGTATAACAAATAATCCAATAGTTCATCTGAAAGAATGGCAGCAAAATAGAAGAGCCCCAGTTTTCCCGCCAGCTGCTATGGGCAGTCGCCTGGTGTCTGGAACAGTTTGGACAGTGTTCTAGTGGCAATGATTTCCGAGTGGCACTATTATCATCAGTGCGCTGTTAGGTAGCACAAAAGAGACTAACAAGTTTGCCGCTTTTCTTAAAAGAAAGACAATTCGATGCAGATTGGCCTACCTCAAAAGCCTGAGTATGATAGCTCTTTATGATAGCATTCTGTTGGGGTCAGACAAAGCATGGTATTTCCTGCCGATGACGTTTCTGCAATTATTTCTTATGTAACTGCAGTTCACACATTTGAATGCATTTGTAAGCATAAATTCCTTGTTTGCAGATGTTGCTTTCACATTGGTTCCCACCTGCATGTCGGAGCTGGTTAGCTCAGTTGGCTGGACAGCTGATTCTTGATGCACAGTGCTGCCGACAGCCCCGGTTTGATTTCCCATACCAACTGAGGTTATTCATGAAGGTCCATCTTTTCAACTTTGCCTCTCGCCTAAGGTCCTTGGGTTAAAATCACCACCAGTCAACTTTCTCCCTCAAAGGGGAGAGCAGCCAATGGTCATCTGGAACTATGGTGACTTTACCTTTACCTACATGTTTACACATTTTATGATGATTTACCTCATTTACTAAGGAATACAAGCACTGAGTGAAAATAGGGGGAAAAGAAATCACCTCCGAACTGAACTGGATCTCATAATTTAACAGTCAGATTAATTACATTATCTGTGGAATCGTAGAAAGTCATTTCGAGTGTATTGTGGTGTGTAAGAAAAGGTCGGGTTTTAACTTCTAAATCCTTTCTGCATGCTGAATCAAAAAGTGTAAGTGACGGAACACATGGTGGTGTCCTGCTCAGCTCCAAGGGGACTCGGTTCTCAATAAGTTAATCATAAGAACAAACAGTCTTGCTTCCAGCAGTGCAACCACATAACCACAGGGGGGTTTGAGCTAATTCCAGGAACAAAAGAGGGTCTAATGCAATAAAATGCCAGCGGCAGCAGTGACCATTTTATTCACAGTAACATGCACTCCTGGTAACTGTGGTGAGGGCAGTGAATTAGTTACAGAGCATGATGGGCTGGTCACACTTGAATTGTAAACACATCAAGTTTTTCCAACAATAAACTGGCAGCTGTGCTATCTGATGGGCAATAGAAATGAAGTGGGCATTTTGTTGACATGAATGTATGGTTTTTAAAAATTAAAATGAAGAGATGTGCCTATCTTTTGTGAAAAGTTGATGAATGAATTATGATACTCAGTCACACAAACCAGGAGGTCCCAGATTTCATCTCTGGTCTGCTTTAAGCTAACTAGTCTCAGATGAGGTGGTGGTAAGGAACCTAAAAATGCCATCAGTATTCCTGGAATTAAAATGAGGAAAATCAGTCCGCTCCTGCTGGGACATTGGTGCGTGGATTCACACACAATCATAACTTTTAAGTAGACATACCTACATAGCAGTTACTGTTTACAGGAGAGAATTATATGTTGTGAACCATTTACTTGAGCAGAGAAGAGCCATAAGTTGTCATGATTATTGTATGCTCCCAGCAAGAGTGAAGGGAGTGCAATCAGAAGATTTGCTATCATCACAGTATTGTAATCCTATCTCTGATTTGTGAGATTGACACATTTCAGGGTGATTTTGCCAATGTGGTTCTCATCACTTTATAAACCAACCAGAATGAATTGTTGACAAAGATAAGGGCCCTAACTAACACTCAATTGTTCAAACAATTGAAGGAATCTTGTTCCCATTTACTTGCAGGTCTCATGTTTGTTCATGCATATTGATCATTTAAGTAACAAAATCAAAATGGTTCAAAGTACGGCTAGTTTATTAGTGCAACATTGATCCTCTGCTATATAAGACTCTTTAGCATTTACCAACCAATGGGTTTTATTTTAAATATTTAAATGCTTTTGTTAAAATACTCGAGAGCAACTTTGTATAAACACATCAAATGTTTGTTAATATTACACAATGAATTTGATCCATAATTTTGACGCTAATCTATTATTTTTATTTTTGTTGTAACAAATAACAAATATTTGAACCACATTCTGAAGATTTGTTTTATGGCATGTGCAGCATATACCAGGTTCCAGTGCAGTTCTACAAAACTTAAGAGTGAGAAGTGATTCGGAGGGCAAATGGAATGTTGTTGTTTATTGCAAGAGGAATGGAATATGAAAATAGGAATGTTTTGCTACAGTTGTACAGGGCATTGGTGAGACCACATCTGGAGTACAGTGTGCAGTTTTGGCCACCTTATTAAAGAAAGGATATAAATGCATTAGATGGAGTTCAGAGAAGGTTCACTTGACTGACATCTGGGATGAAGGGGTTATCTTACAAGGAAAGGTTGGACAGGTCAGGCCTGTGTGCATTGGAGTCTAGAAGATTGAGAGGTGATCTTATTGAAATATACAAGATCCTGAGGCGACTTGACAGGATGGATGCTGAAAGGATGGTTCTTCTTGTGGGAGAGACTAGTGCTAGGGCACACAGTTTAAAAATAAGGGGTCTCCTGTTTAGAACAGAGATCAGAGGAATTTCTTTCTTTAAATGGTCGTGAATTTTTAGAACCCTCTTCCCCAGGGAGCAGTGGACGTAAGGTCATTGAATATTTTTAAGGCAGAGATAGATTCTTGACTAGTAAGGGAATCAAAGGTTATCGGGGGTAGGCGGAACATGGAGTTCTGTCCACAAATAGATCGTCATGATTTTCACAAAATCCCTACAGTACAGAAGGAGGTTCTTCAGCCCATCAAGTCTGCACCTAGTCTCCTACAGAACATCTTACCTAGGCCCACCCACTGCCCTAACCCCGTAATCCCACACATTTACCCCACTAATCCCCCTAACCTGCACATCTCAGGACACTAATGGGCAAATTTACCATGGTCAATCCACCTAACCTGCACATGTTTGGACTGTTGGAGGAAACTGAAGCACCCAGAGGAAACCCATGCAGACAAAGGGAGAATGTGTGACCGAAGGCCGGAATTGGACCTGGGTCCCTGGTGCTGTGAGGCAGCAGCGCTAACCATTGTGCCACCGTGCTGCAGTACAGGAGCAGGCTTTGGCGGGGAGAGGGGGGAGACAATGGCCTACTCCTAATTCTCATGCACGTATGATTTGCTCTTGAGCCATTTTTTGTTCTTCCCATAACGTCACACATTGCAACATGGCCGAGAAAGTGTAAAGCTTGTACACCATCGCCAGTGCTGCACTCAAAGTACCAGCTAGTGTAGGCGTGCGTGCACGCACGTGTGCTCTAACTGCCTGTGGCCGGTGTAACGGTACATCCAACCATGAGTGGCAGGAGGCTTATTTCCTGTGCATTTTTAAAATACTCTTTTCGCATAAATATATATATTTGTACGGTCATTAGCAGCATTAATTGGTTGCTTGTGTTGTGTCTTGCTAGTTGAGGATAGCTCAGTCAATCAGATCTTTGGTCTTATTTTTTTATGGTTGCGCCAGCATTTATTGCCCATCCATAATTGTCCATTCACTATGTGGCTTACTAGGCTATTTCAGTGGGCATTTTAAAAAGTCACACATAGGCCATGCAAAGATGGCAGCTTTCCTCCCCTAAAGTCGTGAACCAGGTGGGTTTTTATGGAAATAGTTTCATGGTCACCATTAGACATTTAATTCCAGACTTCTTTTGTTAATTTCATCACTTACCGTGGTGGGATTTGAACCATGGGTCTCTTGATTACTAGTTGAGTGACATTACCACTATGCCACTGCCTCTCTTAACCCTCTAGTTTGTCAAAATGTTGCACCAGGGACTGTTTAGAACATAGAACATTACAGCGCAGTACAGGCCCTTCGGCCCTCAATGTTGCGCCGACCTGTGAAACCAATCTAAAGCCCATCTAACCTACACTATTCCAATATCATCCATATGTTTATCCAATGACCCTTTAAATGCCCTTAATGTTGACAAGTCCACTACTGTTGCAGGCAGGGCATTCCACGCCCTTACTACTCTGAGTAAAGAACCTACCTCTGACATCTGTCCTATATCTATCACCCCTCAGTTCAAAGCTATGTCCCCTCGCGCTAGCTATCACCATCCGAGGAAAAAGGCTCTCACTGTCCAGTTGAATTCTGATTGTCTGAAAGGCGTCTTCAGTTCTTGTTTGGAAGTTTATAAATCAAAAGGAAGAATTGAGGGAGAAACATGAAAAGGGCAAATATTTCATATTAAAAATAGAGAACCGATATAAGATGATTGAAGTTTGGATTGTGTATAAATAATGTAGTTTACGGCATGGCAATAGTAATGAACATACAAAATAAGCATGTTTTAGAGCTGGTTAGACTCCAGAAAGAAACTAAATTGCTTGATTAAACTTCAAATTAGAGACTGAAGCCGAGCAGATGCATGTTGTAGGCAGTTTGTTTCAGATTAATTAATCAAGATAAATGAGTTTTATTCAAGAAAAAAATCAAATCTTTGAAAGACAAAGGGCGGGATCTTACAGGCTTGCCACGCCAGCCGATGGGGTCGGCGAGCCAGTAAGATAAGACGAGAGGCAAAAAATCGGTTTTGCGCCGTTTCTTGCCCCTCGTGATCTTGCTGGCAAAATCAGCCTCGCGCCCAAAAAAGGTGTATGCAGTGTACTGGGAGATCAGGGTGCCTGCACAATGGCGCTCCTAGCGCTCAGCAGCTGGCTTCCTGACGAGCTGAGACTCGCACCTCTCCCTCTACTGCAGACATTCGCATCACGGCTCCTGTTATGCACAGAGTGCCTAAATTACCATCACCTACCTCTCTGAAAAAAACGGGCAAGAAAACCACCTGTTTTCTTGTCCGTTCGTCACTCAGAATCTTTCTGAGAAAATTCCGCCCATTTTATTTCCTCATATTTACTCATATCAGTTATAGAAAAGAATTGTCATGGTCATCATTCGACTTTTAATTCCAGGTTCTTTTTATTGAATTCAAAATTTCACCACCTGCCGTGGTGAAATTTAAACTTTGGATGTCAGGTTTGCTAGCCCAATGACAATACCAGTATGCCACCACCAAATGTTTTGATTGCTGTTAAAAAATATGAAAGCTTACAGACAAATATATTCTACGGAAAATGCTCAGCGGGTCTGGCAGTGTCTGTGGAGAGAGAAACAGAGTTAACGTTTTACTTTTCATAAGGTCTGAAATGTTGGCTAAAATTCCCCAATGTCATATGCCCCACCACCGCTGCCAGTGAGTATGGTGAATTTGTTGCTCAGCTAAATCTTCATCCATAGCAGCAGGGCTGGAGAATCCCAGCTGCAGACAAGGTCGGAGAATTCCAGCCATTATCCCTTTCTCTATCCACTGATGCTGCTTGACCTGCTGAGTATTTCCAGCACTTTCTGCTTTAATGTCAGATTTCCAGCATCTGCAGTAATTTGCTTTTATATTATATTCTAAACGGCCAAACTGTGAAGGAAATTTTATTCTAAAACTTTGAAATATTTCTAGTTTAAAAGCATTGGCAGTTAAAAACAAATGCCTTATCAGATCCTATAGAATCTACAGTACACACCTTATCTATTGAGAACTCTCAGCTCCAGGGACCTGGGTTTGATTCCTGGCTTGGGTCACTTGTGTGGAGTTTGCATGTTCTCCTCGTGTCTACATGTGTTTCCTCCCACAGTCCAAAGATGTGCGGGTCAGGTTGATTGGCCATGCTAAATTGCCCCTTAGTGTCCTGAGATGCGTAGGTTGGCGGGATTAGCGGGGCATATATGTGGAGTTACAGGGATAGGACCTGGGTGGGATTGTTGTCAGTGCAGACTCGATGGACTGAAAGGCCTCCTTCTGCACTGTAGGGTTTCTATGATTTCTAATTAGAAGTAGTTAATATCTTAATTGTCTTACTATTGAGTCAATTTTGTTTGATCATCAAAAGGCTTTACTTTAACATTAATGTAAAAGGCATATAATTAGGAAACTTCTGTTATTCCAGTTCCTGCTTTGTACAGCCTACATTACATAAGGCAGTGAAGAGGAAGCTTAGAAGAATGAGAGGTGATCTAATTGAAACTTACAAGATGTTAAAGGGGCTTGACAAGGTAGATATTGAAAGGATGTTTCCTCCCGTTGGGGAATCTAAAGCACAGAGGTACAGTCTCAGGTTAAGGCAGTCAATTACTTAGGACTAAGATGAAGAGAAATTTCTTCATTCAAAAGGTAGTGAATCTTGGCTGATGGTGCATTATTGAATATATTTCTGCCGGAAAAGACAGACTTTTGGTCTCGCGTGGAATCAAAAGGTACGGAATGGGAAAGTGGAGGAAACCCAGGTCCACGATCATATCGAATGGCGGAGCAACCTCAGCAGGTCATATGGTTTACTCCTGCTCCTGTTCTCTTGCGACTTCATGAAATCTCCAAATAACACTCCGTCGCTCAATCAAAAGCTAAAGAAAAAACTGTGAATATTTATGAATTTTCTGTGCTTTTAAACAGTTACATTTTGTGTAAATCAAGTATTGTACTGTTGATATCGTGATAGGCAGGGTTCTTCGACCTTGTTCGCCTCCGCCCCTGCTGCCAATGAGAATGGCGAATTTGGCGCTCAGCCAAAACTCCATTCACGCCAACAGCACTGGAGAATTCCTGTTGTGACTTTTCATACTTTTTCAAAGTATTTTTCAAGCAAAGGTCTTTGACATCCCATGTGATATTTCATGCTTTATATTATGATAATTATTAGTTCTGTGACACATAATCCCAATTAGAACATGCATAAGCTTGTAGATTTCAAGTCATAGAAATGTGTGCTGCTTGTGGAGTCATTTTTTTTTTGCTATGAACACATCATCAATATCTTGGGAGAAAGTGCAATTTATATCAACAGAGTTTCCCAACAAAAATGAGGAATGTCCAACAAGTGGGGGGGACTCCACCTCCTCCCTGAATTTGGCGTGAGAGTAGCTACATATCTTCTTCAACTGTTAAAATTTGGAAGTGTGGCTAGCAGCTGGACTGGAATCCTGTTGTCTCTTCCTTCACAAATCTTACCATTGGTGCTAGTTTGCAAATGGATAGTGGGGTGTTTCACCGAACGACACCATCTGCTGATTTACATTCCTCGCCCGTGCCCTTGTCGGGGAAACTGCAGTGGAGGTCAACTTCAGTGGGACCATATGATCCTGCCGGCAGGAAGGACTGGACAATTCCACAATTATAGCAGGCCGGGGATGGAACATCCGTTGACCTCGGGCGGGATTTTCTGGTTTTGAGGTGAGCGCGGCCGGATAATCCCGCCCATCGTGTCTCATTCTGACAATACTTGAGAAAAAGACCTCAGGATATAAATCTCATCTTCATGTTCTGAAGAAGTCGTACTCAACTTGAAATGTTAACTCTCTTTCTCACCACGCGAGTGTTTCTAGCACTTGCTGTTTTTATTTCAGATTTCCAGCACCCGTGGTATTTGGCTTTGTTTTAGCTCCTTTTGTGAATTGGATTTTCTCCACCCCTCCCCCAAGCACCTTCCCTCTTGTTGCTCAAGTTGCTAATTACTGCTCCACGGTTTGGCAAACGCACTGGGGCAGATGGACTTGGTAAAAGTGCTGCAGTTGGATAAAATTGCATTCTACTTTTGTTAAAAATAATCAAAATGCAAACTGTAGCAAATCTGTCTTCATTATAGGAAACAGTATGAAGTATATCCTGTGCCAAGTGAGGGTGCCAGAAAGTTTTAGGTTTCTTTTCATTTATTTTGCTGGAAAATGAAATCAATTCAGAGTTACTTCTGCAGGTGTTTGTGCCACAGCTTTGCTGCCATACAGAATCTGAAACGTCTGTGCGGCCAGAGCCAGCAGGAAAACTGAGAGAAATATAAACACTGGGGCCACAATTAGAAACGTGCTCCCCCTCCCCCCGCCCTGAAAAAGCTTAGCTGGCTTGAAGTTTGTGGGGTGATGTAGTGACATTATCAGCACAAAAGAGAGCACTTTTCAAATAGCGAAACATTTCTCTGCTGGTGGAAAAAGTGCTTTGTTCATGCAGGAAGCACAGTACACACCAGATGTGGAGAAAGGGACAATGTTACAATACAAAATAAATGTTATAACACAAAGCAGGAGAGGTTTCAGCCTATCTTCAGAGAGTTGTGGCCTATACTGTAGACATCTTCTTGTTAAGAAAAGATAATACAAACGTCCATTACTTGCAACAACAGCAATAATAACTTCTTTTTATGTCACCCTTTAGCGTGATAAAATATTTCAGGGCTTAGGTAACTGCAGGTATTCAATTTGGGGTGTTCAAGAAGCCAGAATTGAAAGAGCAGAGCCCAGATAGCTCTGAGGGTTGAGGGGCTGAAGGAGATTACAGATTTCAGGGAGAGAAAGGCGATGGAAGGATGTGAAAAGAAAGATGCGAATAATCAAGCCGTTTAACTGAGAGCCAGCATAAATCAGCAAGCACATGGGTGATAGGGAAATGGGACTTGGTGGGAGTAAAGGTAGAGGTATTACAGCTTTAGGTGGCCCCAGGTTTACGGAGGGTAAAATGTGAGAGACCAACCGGGATTATGTTGGAATAGTCAAGCCTAGTCAATAATCAGGGCATGATAAAGGCTTTCAGCAGCAGATGAGCTTAGACAGGGCTAGGTCAGACAATGTTATAGAAATGGAAATAGGCAATCTTAGCAATGATTGGAATATGTGGTCAAAAGTTCATCTCGGGATTAAATATCTTATCAAGGTTGCAAACAGACTGGTTTAATCTCAGGCTTTTACCAAGGGGAGGGATGGAGATGGTGTTGAAGGATCAGAACTTGGGCCAGGATCCAAAATAATTTTTTCGGTGTTCCCAGTATTTAACTAGGAGAAATTCTGCTCATCCGAATGGGAAATATGGGTACGGATTTGGGAGGTGACAACACATTCAGAAATTTTGGAGAGATCAGAGATGGTTTGGTAGTTTGCAAGGATGGTGGGTCAACGTTTTCGTTTGAGGAGAGGGTGATAGTAAATTTGAAGTTGAGAGGGAAAACATCGCGAGAAAACTCCTAACTATGTTAACGTGGGCACCAGCAGTTTTGGGGTATAGGTGGTTGAGAGAGCAGGAGATGGGTCTCATGGAAGAGGGGGAGACGAGGGAGAAACTGAAAGTTCAGGACGAGAACAGGGGGGAGCTTTGGAGGAAGTTTGGCCAGTGGACTGGCGAAAAGGAGGGACACAGCAGAGGCAGCTGGTTGGATGGTCTCAATCTTAGTGTCAAAGAAGTCAATGAACTCCTCGTACTCGCTGTTGGAGCTTGGGTGAAGTATATAAAAGAAAGTGGTTGAAGATGATGGTTTGAGGCAGAGAAAAGAAGCTGGAGATTATGGGTGGGATTGTCTGGCCTCGCTCACCCTGAAACCGGAAAATCCCACCCGAGGTCAACGGACCTTTCCATGATCTGCCCCTTGCCCACTACGATTCCCGTGGTGGGTGGAATGGGAAATTTTGCCCCTATATTTGCATTCCAGGATGATCCTGGAAAAGTGAGCAGTTTTAGCAGATAGGAGCAGGACCTGACAGTGTTGTTGGTGATCCAGCCAGAACTGGCAGTGAATGGCTAAACTACTTTCCCGCCATATCCTTTCGAGTCTTCCACAGCAGAAAGTGCACATGTGGATGTTGGGTTAGGGCAGGATTAACACAGGACAGTGATGTCCTTCATAGTTGAATTGTTCAGGCTTAGACACACAATCTGACCAAGTTAGCAGAGAGCTAATATTACTTCTATAAACATTACCTGGTATGAATCTCTATCTTCACGAGAAAAGAAGTGCAGGATATCATTCAAAGAATGAATTGAGAAAATAAAGGAGTATTGGAAAGCCATGGGCCAGTCCACTAAAGTCCAATAAACTGAAGCATGTACCTATGCTGCTTTACAAGAAAATTGCACATGGAACGAAGCTTAGTCTTGTGTAAATCACGAAACTATTTATGGTGACTGTAAAGTGATTTCCTGAAATATAGGGCTTGATCCTTCTTAACAAAATCCATTTTAAAATCATGTTGAACATCTGCTGCTGTTTGTACCTGCCATCTGGTAGAGAACATTGTCAGCACAATGATTGGATTCCTGTATTCTCAATGGAAACTTGCCACCTTAGTCAGATACTAGCTTTAGTACATGATGCACACCAGAACTGACCAGCTGTCCTCTCAAACTACAATGTTTAGGTTACATTGACCGTAGAGAAGGAGTAACGGAACAGCATTTCCCACTAAGACTGTTGTTTAAGCAATCATTAAATGACTGAAGATTTTTAAAATGCAGAGCATTAAAATCTAAGTTAATGTAGTGGTCGACAATGTTATTTGGTCCAGCAGAATTCGTCCCTCCACAATTCTTCTCATCGTAAATATATAAACTATTTTCCACTATATTTATATGATGTATTTGCTGAGGAATTAATATAAAGTCGGTACAAATAGCAATCGATTGAGCAGAACAGTGATGCTGTGTACCAGTGCTCTGTACTGTAATGCAGATATGTGAGTAGTGCCAAGTGATTTTACACTGAAAACAGCTATGTTACCTGAACAAAGCAGCAGTTCATCAAAGCAAGGCATTTGAAGGATAACAGACGTGTGATTGAGTTATCATGAGTCTGTCTGCCCTATCCAGGGAATGGGGGGGGGGGGGGGGGGACATCTTCAGAGGAAAGGGAAATAATTCCCAAATGGAGAGCTAACTCCAAATTAACCCAGAAAACTTTTTGTTCTTGCAGCATATGTTGTGATGTTAGCTTAACGTCCGTAGTTGGGAAGATGCTTGAGTCCATTATTAAAGAGGAAATAACAGAGCACCTGAATAAGAATGGTTCGATCAAGCATACGCAGCATGGATTCATGAAGGGAAAGTCGTGTTTGACGAATCTACTGGACTTTTATGAAGATGTCACTAGTGCGGTTGACAGAGGGGAACCGGTGGATGTGGTGTTTTTAGATTTCCAGAAGGCGTTCGATAAGGTGCCTCACAAAAGGTTGCTGCAGAAGATTGGGGTACACGGAGTTAGGGGTAAGGTGTTGGCGTGGATTGGGGATTGGCTATCTAACAGGAAGCAGAGAGTTGGGATAAATGGGTGCTTTTCTGGTTGGCAGTTGGTGACCAGTGGCGTGCCGCAAGGATCGGTGCTGGGGCCTCAATTGTTTACCATTTACATAGATGATCTGGAGGAGGGGACTGAATCTAGGGTATTCAAGTTTGCTGATGACACGAAGGTGAGTGGGAAAGCGAATTGCGTGGAGGACGCGGAAAGTCTGCAGAGAGATTTGGATAGGCTGAGCGAGTGGGCGAGGATCTGGCAGATGGAGTATAACGTTAGCAAATGTGAGGTTATCCACTTTGGAAGAAATAATAGTAAATTGGAATATTATTTAAATGGAGAAAAATTACATCGTGCGACTGTGCAGAGGGACCTGGGGGTCCTTGTGCACGAATCGCAAAAACTCAGTCTGCAGGTGCAGCAGGTGATCAAGAAGGCGAATGGAATGTTGGCCTTTATCGCGAGGGGGATAGAATATAAAAGCAGGGAGGTCTTGCTGCAACTGTACAAGGCACTGGTGAGGCCGCAACTGGAGTACTGTGTGCAGTTTTGGTCCCCTTATTTGCGAAAGGATATATTGGCCTTGGAGGGAGTGCAGAGAAGGTTCACCAGGTTGATAGCGGAGATGAGGGGTGTAGCTTATGAGGAGAGATTAAACAGATTGGGTCTGTACTCGTTGGAGTTTAGAAGGATGAGGGGTGATCTTATAGAGACATATAAGATAATGAAGGGGCTGGATAGGGTAGAGGTGGAGAGATTCTTTCCACTTAGAAGGGAAACCAGAACTAGAGGGCACAGCCTCAAAATAAGGGGCCGGTTCAGAACAGAGTTGAGGGGGAACTTCTTCTCTCAGAGGGTAGTGAATCTCTGGAATTCTCTGCCCATTGAAGTGGTGGAGGCTTCCTCGTTGAATATGTTTAAATCACGGGTAGATAGTTTTCTGATCGATAAGGGAATTAGGGGATATGGGGAGCAGGCGGGTAAGTGGAACTGATTCGCTTCAGATCAGCCATGATCTTGTTGAATGGCGGGGCAGGCTCGAAGGGCCAGATGGCCTACTCCTGCTCCTATTTCTTATGTTCTTATGTTCTTATCTGGGAAAGAAAGAACTTGCATATGTATCGTGCTTTTCACAACCTCAGGATATCTGTGTTTTTTCATAGAGTCATAAAATGGTTACAGCGTAGAAAGCTATTTGGTGATTGTGTCTATCCCATCTCTCTCTGCAAGCACAATCCAGCTAGTCCCATACCCACTTGCCCCATAGTTCTGCAACTGTTTTCTCTTCAAATGTTTATCCAATTCCCTTTTGAAAGCCTCCATTGAAGGTACCTCCACCACATACTAGGCCATTGCATTCTAGGTCCTAATGTTACATACAGGAGGGAAGTTAATTTAAACCACTAATTTTTCACTACCCATATGTATACGGAAAGGTGTTTTGATTTCTTTCTCTCTCATAAGTGGTGCGGTATTTCCCGACCCCCTCAGTTTTGGTGTGACCAAATTTTATATTAATAATCCCACAGCAAACTTGAGATAGGATAAACTTAAAGGGGGGAAGTCTGTGGGTCCATCACAGCAGAGGCCGGGCCAGAAGATGCAGTGAGCCATTCAAAGGTCCATTGATTTTGGCAGGACCGGAAGATTCCGCTGTCAAGGGGCTGGAAAATTCCACCCCTTGAGTTAATTTATTGACACACACTCAAAATTAGAAAGGACTGCCGAAGGACTGCTGCCTCCAAACTCGGACAATAAAGAGAGGGAAAGAGAAAAGAAAGATTTTCAGTACAAAGATCACAAATTATTGGTTCACGTGGGTTGATGAGTCCAGAATCAACGTCCAATGAGGTATTCCTTCACAGAGGTCGGCAGGCTGAAAACTGATGATGCAGAATTCACTTTCCCAGTTATGTGAACTTCATATAATGAGGTAGGTATGCAGAGATACACAAGTCTTTTAAGCAATGCTACAGAATTTCCAGCAGAGGTGTTCAGCTTGGGCAGAGCTCCTTTTCTGTGAGGCTGCTAGTTAGATGGTTAAACAGTGGACTGAGCTATGCAGTTCAACAAGACAATGTTACTACTCCACAAGACAGATGACCATGTCACATGACTCCCACCTCTCCTCCAAGGCAGTTTTGATTCCAACAACTAGTAAATGTCTCAGCCTTTAGAAATTGAAGAGAAGGTTGTGGGTTTGTCTTAACAGATGATCCACTTCCGTCTGGCCATTCTGGGTTACTAAATACCTTTGTATAGTTCTCTTTGAGGTTAAGCTGTACAGTCCCCAGGAGTCATTAAGTGGCTGCTCCGAGAAAGTGAGGTGTGAGTTTTCCTAAAGCTGCCAAGTGCTTTCTTTTGTGCAGGGGTCACTGACAGATGTGGTTTCAGCCATTTTAAATGTCTTTATTCAGTTCCTAAAAAACAGAAATAATAATGAGCATATCTATATATATTTTATAAAAATATACAGTGCAAGGTCTCAGTCCCTTACACTAACCACTTGCTGCATTAAAAGGTTTTTCCTCATGTCACTGCTGGTTCTTTTGCTCACCACCTGAAATTAATGTTCTCTGGTTCTGCCAATAAAAACAGTTTCTCTCCATCTGCCCTGTCGAGACTCCATATGATTTTGATCATTTCTATCCAATCTCCTCTCAATTTTGTTCTCCTTAGAGAAGAGAATGCCAGCTTCTCCAATCTTTCTATGTAACTGAAGTTCCTCATTCCAAGAACCATTCTCGTAAATCTTCTCGTAAACCAACTCTGAAGCCTTCACATTGTTCCTAAAGTGTGGTGCCCAGAATTGAATGCAATATTCCAATTGAGGATGAACAAGAGTTTTATAAAGGTTCATCTTGCCTTCCCTGCTTTTGTACTCTATGCTTTTATTCATAAAACCAGGATCCTGAATGCCCTTTCAGTCACTTTCTCAACCTGCCCTGCCACTTTCAATGATTCGAAAAGGAAAAAGGACCCTTTCTTTCAATGACGTAGAAGAAGCATAGAACAAAGAACAGTACAGCACAGGAAACAGGCCCTTCGGCCCTCCAAGCCTGTGCCGCTCCTTGGTCCAACTAGACCAATCGTTTGTATCCCTCCATTCCCAGGCTGCTCATGTGACTATCCAGGTAAGTCTTAAACGATGTCAGCGTGCCTGCCTCCTCCACCCTACTTGGCAGCGCATTCCAGGCCCCCACCACCCTCTGTGTAAAAAAACGTCCCTCTGATGTCTGAGTTATACTTCGCCCCTCTCAGCTTGAGCCCGTGACCCCTTGTGATCGTCACCTCCGACCTGGGAAAAAACTTCCCACTGTTCACCCTATCTATACCCTTCATAATCTTGTACACCTCTATTAGATCTCCCCTCATTCTCTGTCTTTCCAAGGAGAACAACCCCAGTCTACCCAATCTCTCCTCATAGCTAAGACCCTCCATACCAGGCAACATCCTGGTAAACCTTCTCTGCACTCTCTCTAACGCTCCACGTCCTTCTGGTAGTGCGCCGACCAGAACTGGACGCAGTACTCCAAATGTGGCCTAACCAGCGTTCTATACAGCTGCATCATCAGACTCCAGCTTTTATACTCTATACCCCGTCCTATAAAGGCAAGCATACCATATGCCTTCTTCACCACCTTCTCCACCTGTGTTGCCACCTTCAAGGATTTGTGGACTTGCACACCTAGGTCCCTCTGTGTTTCTATACTCCTGATGACTCTGCCATTTATTGTATAACTCCTCCCTACATTATTTCTTCCAAAATGCATCACTTCGCATTTATCCAGATTAAATCCCATCTGCCACCTCTCCGCCCAATTTTCCAGCCTATCTATATCCAGCCTATCTATTGCCCGACAATGCTCTTCGCTATCCGCAAGTCCAGCCATCTTCATGTCATCCGCAAACTTGCTGATAACACCAGTTACACCTTCTTCCAAATCATTTATATATATCACAAATAGCAGAGGTCCCAGTACAGAGCCCTGCGGAACACCACTGGTCACAGACCTCCAGCCGGAAAAAGACCCTTCGACCACTACCCTCTGTCTCCTATGGCCAAGCCAGTTCTCCACCCATCTAGCCACTTCTCCTTGTATCCCATGAGCTTAACCTTCTTAACCAACCTGCCATGTGGGACTTTGTCAAATGCCTTACTGAAATCCATATAGACGACATCCACGGCCCTTCCTTCATCAACCGTTTTTGTCACTTCCTCAAAAAACTCCACCAAATTTGTAAGGCACGACCTCCCTCTTACAAAACCATGCTGTCTGTCACTAATGAGATTGTTCATAGAAGACTCATAGAATCCATACTGTGCAAAGGGAGGCCATTCAACCCATTGAGCCTGCAATGATAACTATCCCACCCAGGCCCTATCCCCATAGCCCCACATATTTACCCTGCTAACCCCCCTGACACTAAGAAGCAATTTAGCATGGCCAATTCACCTAGCCCACCCATCTTTGACTTAGGCACATGGACCCCCCAGGTCCCTCTGTTTATGCACATCCTTTAGAATGGTGCCCGTTTCTCATATTATAATAGCTGTCTGGGCACTCTACTTTAAAATGCTAGAACAGCTAATCCACAGAGGAAACGTTGTTTGACTGATAGTTCAGACTCTCTGATCTCTGCAGTCACTTTCACAATGTTTTTTGACACAAGTTTAAGTGATTCCAAGTTTTTTGAAACTGCAAAGGGTTTAAATGATTGATTAGTTTATTAGCTTGCAGTCCAGAGACTTTTTAAACACAGGAGAAAGTTATCAATGAATTCCATTTTTTCAAGTTTTTTTTTTACACATACCACTATACACTATGGTGTTCATTGGTTCTAGAAAATGTACATTGGATCAATAGACTAGGAAGTGCCAGAGCATGGTATAGGGTGCTTAAGGGGCCTGAGGGGTAGAGGGTATGTGGAAGGGCAGAGCTTTGTACAGGGGGCATGAGGGGCCTTAGGGGGTAAGTGGAAGGGCATGAGGTGGGTGGGTAGGTGACATGAGGTGGCATGGATAGGAATTGGGGAGTGTTTGAAGGGTGAAGGTGATGTGAGAGGTGAGGGTTGGAGAGCCTTTGACTTTTTCCCCAATGGGACAAGAACCCATGGCGGCAAGATGGGCCTTTTAAACAGCTCGCCTCCAATCCCGCAAGCCTCTGTGGCTTTTTCTGCACTTCCTGGATCAGCAAGTCTGACTCCAGCCAGACTCCAGTACTGAAGATACCAGATTTGTGGGCGCTTTTTCCTGAGGTGGGCGGCCCATGCCGTAGATTTTCCTGACCCCCCCCCCTACCTGCCTGCAGGATGAAATTCTAGACCTTGGCATCAGTCCATGGACTGATGTGAAAACCGCGTGATACACAAATTAATTAAAGGGAGCTAAAATTTGGGGATTATAGGCCAGTTGGCTTGATGTTTGCAGACAAGTTGCTAGAAAGATCTATTAAAATTGCACAGTATGACTGAGCAACAATTATTAGGAACTCTCAAGATTTTGGAAACTGGAGGTACTGATTCTTTCATGGTCAAATTACTTGAAAATGTGACCAAGTTAGTGAATGTTGGTAACCTGGCAGACACTGTACAGCTTGATTTCCAAAAAAACTTCGGGTAGGGTGCCAGAGAGGCAACTTTAAGTAAAGCTGCATTCTGTGGGACTGCATTTTAAGATGCATTGTGAATTTATTAGAGTTGCTGAGACAGTTATTAGTGATGGCAGGTCTATATGGGATATGGTCACTTGTGAGGTTCCATGGGGATCAGTGATTAGAACACATTTATCTTCGCTATCACTGGCAATGATGTAGATTAAAAACATCAGCAGCACAATCTTCAGTTTTCTGATGATAATGTGTGTGTGAGAATTAGGACTTCACCCAAAAATAAATTAACGGCAGGTTGATTCAGATATAAATGGCAAGATGATTCCTATATCTCCAGTCTTCTTTCACAGCCACATGCTTTCATCTTGATATCAATTGAACACAGTGAAGACAAATAGTAGAAATGGATACCAGACTCACAGAAACAAGCATTGGAGCTCATCAGTAGCTAGCTCTGTAGAAAAATGCACCAGGTGACATCGTATTGAACCATACAGATCAGGACGGTCTCATGTTCAGCTCCTGTCATTAAATATGTTGATCTTGGGGCAGCAAGCTGATGTATTAGAAATATTTCTAGATTAGGGAAGGAGAAAAATTGTGATTGTTGCTCCTCTTGGGCCGCTATTTGTCAAGGGAACCCACAGCCTGCATCTGCTGCCACTAGTGTGTGTCAGTCCCACTCCAGCTACTGAGCAGTCATTTTCAGAACAGTCCCAGTTGCCATCACAATGCAAATGCTGCAGGAGGTCTGGGATGCTTTGCACATCTGTTTGAGATGGTGTGACATAATTATGTTGTCTGTTCTCATTGGCTAACCTGTGGCTGCAGCACCCCACGTACAGCCTCTTGTAAGGTGTAATGCCTTTGAGCACAGAACCCCTTGGAACCCACTTTGCTGCAGAGGAAGACCAGCAGCTTCACTGCAGTGTCTAATTCAGGAGGAAGTTTGTTACCAAACACCCAACTGCAGTTTGGAGAGGTTTCTGATTGCATGCTATTGACCTGTAGTGTTGCGAGGATTAATCTTGGCTCTAATTCCCCCATGATCAACGTAGCTTGTTTAAACTCAGTCTGGGCTCTCAAATGAAGAACTATACTCCACCGTGAGCCACTGCACTCAGAAGAGTAAGGCAGAAATTTCAGGAAAGCCAATGTATTACAAATGATAGGTGGGGAGGGAAGAAATTGTACATTAAAATGGTTTAAGTAAATGCCCAATCCGTTCCACACATTTGATTTTGCTTCTGTATTGAGAAACCGAGAATTATTAGAAATAGAAATAACTTGTGAAGCAGCAGCTTATAATATAGAGCAATGGCAGTCAATCTGATCTGAATGAATTGATTGTGATCTATTTATTTAGATCTATGTGAAGCCAAAATAAACGCATTGTCAATGTTATATATTCATATCCGAGTACTGCTGGTTTATCAGCACAATTCAAACAGTAAGAGGACCTTTGTTTTCTTAATTTATTCTATGTTTTTGCCTTTGGACCTGAAGCCACTGATTCATGCTAGGATATAGTTCCAGGGACACTAGCAGGTATCCGATACATCTCTGAAATATCTGTTAGTAATGGGTGAGTACAGCCCATGAGAATTGGTGCATGGTTGCTGCCAGTTGTAATCTTGTCCTCACTTAGCCTCACAAACATGAACACTTTCCAGCAGAGGTCACTAACAACTGGCAGCATGGACTTAGGCTGATATTTTTCCTCTCTTTTGGACCCTCTAGCCTCAGGATGCTGAGGCCAATGATGATGCCCACATCTCAGAATAGCTGTGATCAGCCAACATAATACTGATCTTGGATCAAATCCACTATTTCCCTGGGCGCAGTGGCTCGTCACAATGCTGAAAGTTTTGATTTAATTTACTTGATGAATCTTCTGAATTTGTTTGCTGGGATCTCCTAATACTCAGCAAGATTATCGAGTATTAGGGAAGTTTGATGCCTGGTACAGAAAAAAAGCAAAATACTTAAAGCTGAATTGAAAAATAGAAAATTCTGGAACCGTTCAGCAAATCAGCAGCATCTGTGGAGAGCAAAACTGAGTTAACATTTCAGATCAGTGACCTTTCACCAGAACCCCTTGAAAGATCACAGACCTGAAGCGTTAATGCAGTATGTCTCTCCACAGATGCTGCCTGACATGCTGAGTATTTGCAGCAATTTACGTTTTTAATTAAGTTTGATCTCTGCCTGTGCAACATCATCTGATATCAGCTATACTGGCAAACCTTGAACCTCGCTTGGATTAAGAAGGGGAAATTTCATTAGGGTTTCCATCCTGATCACAATCCAGTGATCTGTGCTTAACTTGAAAATGTGCAGATTTTGAGTGAGGAGAGGATTGAACTCAGCTGTAATGCTTCCCTGAGGTTGAATACAAGTAGTTTACCCACACTCATTGACAAAGGTCACTCGTGAGTAATGGCATCTTAAGTGAGATTCTGAAGGAAGCCGAGTGACCCAGCCAAGATCACATTTCTTCAGGAAACAAATTGTAGGAGGAAAGGAAGTATATGAAATTTTCAATGATAAATCTTTCACTATGATTATTATTCCTCACAAATAAAGTGTAGTTTAATCTAATTTAGCTTTATATACAAATAGATCAATTTATGTTCTATTTTAAAAATCTGATTTTTCCCCTTCCCTCATTATGTAATATCCTGGATTTCCCAACATTTGAAGATATTGTGTGTTAAGCAATGATTTTATGACTTGTAAGGCATTCTGGAGCTGCAGGTTGATAAGATAACCGCAGATAACATTCCACAGAGTCCACCATGTGTGCCCTGTATTTAAAAAATTACAATGAATAAAAAGGGTAGAGTTTTATATTAAGAAGAAATAAAATATTGCAGATGCTGGAAATGTGAAATAAAAACAGAAAATGCTAGATAAACTCAGCAGATCTGGCAGCATCTGTGGAGAGAGAAATGCAGTTAATGTAATCCTTGGGTCATATAGACTCAAATGTTAATTGTGTTTCTCTTTCTGCAGATGCTACCAGACCTGCTGAGTTTATTGAGCATTTTCTGTTTTTATTTTAGAATTATATGGGAATTGGTCAAGTCAAGAGGATATTTTGCCATTTGGAGAGATATCTATTATATGCTTAGATATTAGTCCTAAGGTATCTGGTGACATTGTGATTGTCTTTTTTTACATACGTCAAAATGAATTTTATGACAAAGTAAATTCAACAGGTTATCAAAAAATGTATTAGTAGCAAAGTAGCATCAGAAACAGAAAAGAACTAAGTTGGTTTTTTGTTCCAAGTTTTCTTTTCAGCACCTCACAGAAACAGGCATTTCATTTGCCAGTAATTAATGGGTGTCTAAATACACCAATCACGCAGTTCCCTCAGAGGAACATCTTCGAGACGTATCAGTCCTTGTTAACTGGTTTTGACGACTTCTTGCCTTTCCCACTCTTCGGCACTTCGGTCCACATCTCTGAGGTTTCTAACACGATGATGTTGTAATGTCTGTCGAAGGCCTTGACTCTGCCAAGCAGCTTCTTGTTGTTGTGACAGTTGATGAGGACCTGCGTGTTATTTTTAATGGACTGTGTCAGAACATAGAGAGGTCCTGTGTTAAATTCTTCCTCCTCTCGCTCCTGAAGCTCCTCCGGAGTCATCTCACTCTTGGGCCGGTTAGCAGACTCATGTTGCCTGATGTCCGCTCACTGCCTTTTTAGTGTAATAACTAAGCTATCAATTAAGTTTGATAACACAGAACAAAACTGGCCTGTTCCATATCTGATATCTTCACCATCCAGAAATCTGTTGACATCACACTGCTTTACGGTCCTTGAAAAGTACGACAAATGATTTCAGGAAGTACAGGAGAAATCCCACGGTTAAATCTGTTTTAAGGACGCAATGTCGGCTGTGGTCAAATTTGCACAACATTTCTGAAAATCAATTCAGCAAACATCTCTGAAATGCATATTAATGTTTTCAGTTAGGTCTGTTTCAAAAAAATCTCCATGTAATTGGTCAGGATATCTTAATTTCAGTTCCTTATTAGAATATTAGGGTCATGAGGGGTACAAACACTGACATAACCAGTTGCACTGATATCTTGTAATGACCATAGGCTGAATTATACAGTAAGGGCATGCTCGCCACACCCCAGTGTAAATGTCAGAGGCTGGTCCACCTTCACTTTAATTTTTTTGGCCCTGACATTGAATTATTATGAGACGAGACTTCCCTCCCATTCTAGGAGGAAGTCCTCATAAAGCTGCTGATCAGTCAGAGGCTGGCAGCTCTGCAGCACTGATTGTGCCACCAGGAGTGGTGGCCATTGCCAGTAGTGCACTGAGAACATTGAGGATGAGTTCAGTGATGGACTGGACCTCCAGGTAAACCCAGGATCTGGCTGAGGCCAGGCTGGCATCCAAGCAAGAGGCTGTGGGAGCATGTTGGACAAAGTAGGGGAGAGGGTGAAAGTGGGAGGTAAAACTTGGAAGGGGTCTCGACTGGCACTAGGGACCTGGAAAGGAGGCAACTGCCCACATTCCAGTGGCCTGCAGGGTCAGACCTGTTGAGTTGCACATTGGGGTCAGGCCTTGCTCGCTGTCCATTGAATCTGAGCAGGGACCGGATGAGGACTCTACGTGGGCATTTAATGCCCATGCAAGTGCCTCAATTGGGCCATAGGTGGCAGCCCACCCAAAGTCTCCCCCTCTACTTGTAAAATTGTGGCGGGGCCGGCCAGCTGGCCTATTTTACGGGTCCACCTGCCTGCATACATGCCTGCAATTGGTCTGCAAAATCCAATAGAGACGCTAATGGGCGGGAGCTCAACACCCCACCAGAATATTAAGTAGCCAAATATACTGAGGAATTTCTTGATGTTAATGGGATAAATATGTGTAGGCCGTGCCTGCCAGGCTCAGTGGTTATGGTGATGTTGATCCTACCAAAGTGATCCTCAGTTGCTGCTGATTAAACTCTCAATTGGCATCCGAATTTCAGCCAATCAATGGTGTCACAGCAATACATTTGTATCTGTGAATAGGGTGGTCCATTATAACTATAAACCAATCAATTGTGACAGTAAGTGCACAACCTTCAACCACTGATATTGAATAATATCCAGAGTGACAAGATGAATCCCACCAGATGTGTATATATGTAATATACGTATACACACACACACAAGTGTCTTAGTTATGCTTTAGGTCTGAGTTCTACTTGTGAGCTATATAGACCTATTTTCGGGTTTGAAACTTGGTTGCATTGTTTCAACTACAACAATTCCAGAACCATGCAGGTGGTTTTAAAGATAAATGTTTCTCAACATTATATTTACTTTGGAGGTTTTGTTCTGGGCTTGCTTCTGATTCAATCTGTGGAAGTGTCAATCAGACCGAATTGGTCAAGTTGCCAGAGGACTGATAGCCCCCATAGATCAACACCCACTCAGTGAAGGGAAAGACACTTGGTTCATCCCATAGTTTGATTAACATTATAATTATTGGAGTTGCCTATTACTATAACAGTGCTAATATATTTTACATATATTGAGGTGAGCATCAACAGGATTTATCAACCTGCAGGTTGTGTGACCATGTTATGCATGCCATAGGACTCACATTCCATGTTATTTAAACATGTATAAGTGATGTTTTGAATCATTATTCAGATTTTGTAAATTGTACACTGTTAATTATGGATTTTTTTCCACAAGGGGTGAATATTATCCATGTACAATTGTGCATCAAGGATATATGAACCTCTAAGTCATAATTAACAATGCAGCCAGAAATCAGAGACCATGTATGTTCACTAGCTGATTGGCATTGAAGGAGAGTTTGCCGTATTCATTCCATAGTAGAAAATGGTAATAGCACGGAACGAAAACATTTGACCTATCGTCTAGGATTTTTTACCTGGCTTGGGCAAGGCTCGTAAAATTCTGCCTGAGGCCAACAGAGAATTCAGTTCTGCGAGTCTCGGTGCTAAAATTCTGGCCATCGTGTCTGTGCCAGCCCCCTGTAAGAACCACTCAGCTAGTCCCAGTGCTCAGCCTATTCGCCATAGCTCTGCACATTTTTTTCTGTTCAGATTTTTAAGTTGGAGGTTTATTTATTAGTGTCACAAGTAATAATATATGTGGATCATCAACTTCCTGATGATCTGAGAGGATTGGATATACAGTCATCAATATTCCTCCAATTGTTTTTGAAGCTATAAACTATTTTACCAGCTCAAACGCCACAAATTTTATTGTATGATTGGTGTTGTTTTGGTTGGGAAAAGGAGTACCCATTTGTTAACATTCATTACAAAGAAATGGACCCTTAACACCTTTTGTGTTAGCCATTCCTGCTGTATCTTTGATATTCCGGCCCCACCGTGGGATGTGATGAGCCATTCAAATCTCCATTGACTTTAGTGGGACCTGTCGGTGTGAGGGGTTGGAAAATCCCACCCAGTATCTTTCATCCACGTTCATTGATATCTTTACTTCCCAATATCTAGCTCACATTTTAAATATCTCATTTGACCTCCGGTTATGGCCTTCTGGGTTGTTGTGTTATATGTACTTAGAGGTCTATGTATGAAGATTTTTTTTCCTGGATTTTATTTTAGCAGGTTTAACAATTCCACTCTCCTTGGCTCTCAGCATGTTGCAGAGCTCCCTCTAAGAGAGGGAGAAGATCCTGAGGGACAGGATATATGAGCATTTAGAGAGGTTTAGTATGCTCAAGAATACTCAGCATGGCTTTGTCAAGGGCAGATCGTGCCTTACGAGCCTGGTGGAGTTCTTCGAAAATGTGACTAAACACATTGACGAAGGGAAGGCGGTAGATGTGGTTTATATGGATTTTAGCAAGGCGTTCGATAAGGTCCCCCATGCAAGGCTTCTAGAAAAAGTGAGAGGGCATGGGATCCAAGGGGCTGCTGCCCGGTGGATCCAGAACTGGCTTGCCCAAAGGAGGCAGAGAGTGGGTATAGATGGGTCTTTTTCTAAATGGAGGTCGGTCACCAGTGGTGTGCCCCAGGGATCTGTTCTGGGACCCTTGCTGTTTGTCATTTTCATAAATGACCTGGATGAGGAAGCGGAGGGATGGGTTGGTAAGTTTGCCGACGACACGAAGGTTGGTGGGGTTGTGGATAGTCTGGAGGGATGTCAGAAGTTACAGAGGGACATAGATAGGATGCAAGACTGGGCGGAGAAATGGCAGATGGACTTCAACCCAGATAAATGCATAGTGGTCCATTTTGGCAGGTCAAATGGGATGAAGGAGTACAATATAAAGGGAAAGACTCTTCGTACTGTAGAGGATCAGAAGGACCTTGGGGTCCGGGTCCATAGGACTCTAAAATCGGCCCCGCAGGTGGAGGAGATGGTTAAGAAGGCGTATGGTGTGCTGGCCTTTATCAATCGAGGGATTGAGTTTAGGAGTCCGGGGATAATGATGCAGCTATATAAGAACCTCGTCAGACCCCACTTGGAGTACTGTGCTCAGTTCTGGTCGCCTCACTTTTGGTAGGATGTGGAAAAGATTGAAAGGGTGCAGAGGAGATTTACAAGGATGTTGCCTGGATTGAGTGGCATGCCTTATGAGGATAGGCTGAGGGAGCTCGGTCTTTTCTCCTTGGAGAGACGTAGGATGAGAGGAGACCTAATAGAGGTGTATAAGATGTTGAGAGGCATAGATCGGGTGGACTCTCAGAGGCTTTTTCCCAGGGTGGAAATGTCTACTACGAGAGGACACAGGTTTAAGGTGCTGGGGGGTAGGTACAGGGGAGATGTTCGGGGTAAGTTTTTCACAGAGGGTGGTGCGCGAGTGGAATCGGCTGCTGTCAGGGGTGGTGGAGGCGAACTCAATCGGGTCTGTTAAGAGACGCCTGGATGAGTACATGGAGCTTAATAGGATGGAGGGTTATAGGTAGGTCTAGAAGGTAGGGATGTGTTCGGCACAACATGTGGGCCGAAGGGCCTGTTTGTGCTGTAGTTTTTCTATGTTTCTATGTTTTCTATGTTTCTAAGAGGAGGTAATAGGGAAGGGCAGAGAAAAATTAAAAGGGGATCCATCACCTGAGGAAATTTAAAAGTGGTTCATACTAAATCAAAATAATTTGAAAGCACCTGAATGTACTTATAGTCAGGTGAGAGAAGACTAACGGCTAATGTCAAAAGGAAGCAGGAATTAGAGGGAACACCTGAGAGAAGTTAGCTAAAGCACCCAAGAGAAACAAATGAAGTACCCGAGGGAAATATAAACAAGTAAAGACATGAGGGAAGATAAATTAAAAAAGGAGCGCCTAGCCGGAACAAATTTAAAACAGAAGCAGCTGAATGAAATACAATTAGGATGGAAGCGATGACGTATGTTTCCAAATTATATGGTTGGATTCGATAGAAGAAATTGAAATCACAAGATGTTTTGTTAAAGTGAGTTGGAGAAAAACTATTTCCAGTGGTTGGAGGGTCAATGGGAAGTGTTCATCAATTTAAAATTATCCTGAAGACTCGGTGCCACATTCGTCATCATCGGCCTAAAGACAGATGCTGCTAAAAAGTCTAATTGCCTGATGAGGTCAACAAGGGAGCTTTGCCTTTTCTTCTTTGGGTAATATGGGAATCATGACATTGTCCATCCTCTAGAATTATTAGCTAACTACCACCCTTTGATATTCAGTGGCATTTCCATTGCCCAGTTCCCTCGCCATTAACATCCTTTGGGTCACCATTGATCAGAAGCTTAACTGGACCAGTCACATAAATGCCATGACTACTAGAGCAACTCGGGCATTCTACAGCAAATGTGACTCACTTCATGGTTCCCAAAACCCTCTGAGGCACTAGTCAGGAGAGTAACAGAATATTCCCCATTCTCCTGGATGGCTACAGCTCCAACAACACTCAAGAAGTTCAACATGATCCATGACAAAGCTGCTTCTTCTCCTTCTTTGGCAGTCCCTCAGGGTCGAGGATGACTTGCTTCCACTCTGGGGAGGTGGGTTCTGCGGTGGCTGAATAGTTCAATCCTGGAGCCACAGACTCTGCCACAGGTTTGGTGGGTGGTGTTTGATGAGGTGGGTAGGTTGGACACTATGGATTCTGTGCTCTCTTTCCACTGTTTACGCTTGGCCTCTGCATGCTCCACCCGGTAAACTTGAGGGGATTGGCACCTTCGTCAGTTTGTGCATTCCAAGACAAGTGATTCACATGTGCCAGTGAGGATTATTTAGAGAGGCTTTCAGTGTGCCCTTGTAGAGTTTCCTCTGCCCTGATAGTGATTGTTTGCCATTGCAGAGCTCGGAGTAGAGGGCTTACTTCAGGTGTCTTGTGTCGGGCAAGCGGTCAATGTGGCCCACTCATTGCAGCTGGGAGAGCGTGAGAAGAGAAAGTCGGTGAGGAAGATCAGGACTCCAATAATAATTTCCTTGTCAATGACAAGACGTAGCATCTTGAGACAAGGCCACATAAGGGTTCGAACAACATCTTTGTCCACGTTCCTCTGCCATAACCCTTCAATACAACCATCCACCCCTCCCCCTGCAATTTCCCCGATCGGGCTATTTGTTTTCTCACCAGCCTGGATCCTGCTTTCCATCCTGTGGGAATAAGATACTGTGAGTGGGGATGTGCCATCCAGTGACGCTGGAGAAGTGAGAAGTTGGTGAGGATGTGTCACATTTGCAGTGCAGCAGAAGAGAAACCTGCACCTTGCTTCAGAGTTGTGAGATCCAGAACTCAACTGAAAAAAATGGTGCAGTATTCATGCAGACTCTGCGCTCAGTCTCTGAGGAATTTCTGCAGCTCCCAGCTGTGACGACAGCTACAATCCATAGTCTTCATTTATAGTAACATTGAGGAAGCTTTTGCTTCATCGCATGCATCAATGGAGCAGATAGTCACTTTGTTGAATTGTGTAGCAGTCCCCTAGCAATGAGCCTGGACTAGTTAGGAACATACTACAGAAGCACAGAATGCTGCTCTGGTGGCAATAGGGGGCAGATTATGCATCACTCTTTCAGGCACTGGGAGAACAGGGTGCAAGCTGACATTTTTCAGGAAATGATAGCTGGTCACTGGGGATACAGATCCAGGGCCCAATAGAATGCTGGAGGTGACCTGCATGAGGTGCTGTTTCTTTAAGACATTAAATATGCTAGGCATCCAGCCTTTTTCCTCAGCAGATCACACAAGTAATATTTGGGATATGACACCAGGCTGTTGCTATGCAAATACAAATAAATTAAAAAGCCTGTCAGTGGCCTGATGAATACCCCTGGTGATGTTGTTTGGCTCCTGAACGGTTGTCTGAAATGAATCCGCGCATAAAAGTTGAGTTTAGTCGCTCCCCGATTATCTGTTGTTGAAGTTTGCATCTAAAAGTCTTTCCTGAGAACATTTCTCCAATCTATGTGCCAAATTTGAGACCATTTTCACAATGAGCAATCAGTGCATAGGATGTTATCTTGGAATGGAAGTGAAAACCTTGCAAATCCTTTAAGACCCAATTTTTTGGTGCATTGGGGGCCTTTAGGATTATCCTGGTTGTATCAAGTTGCTTTCATCCATAATTATCTTCTGATCTTGTAATTTCTAAGATTACGTCCTTTTGCTATGGATTTGTCCACCAGAGGAAACAAGTGTTTGCTATTTACTTTGCATATGCCCTTCATTACATAGTTATGGTTTATGTAATTATGTCACAGGAAAGATCATCATATGTGTCTCTTCCCAGATACTCCCTTTGCTTTTGTGCTTTTGTACTAAAGCAGTATTCTCCTTTGTTTTAAACATTATTTCTATTCATATAGACTCCGAGGATAACTAGCACCACTCTTCACATGGACAAGTGGAAAGTTTGGTTTTGTATTAATATGTGCACACAGCCAAATGTGTGTTTTTGTTGAGCCCAGTTTACACACAAGATATTGAATTGGGTTAAAGTCCAGAGCTCTCAGAATTACGGAATTGTTACAGTGCTGAAGGAGGCCATTTGTGTCTGCCCAGCGTTATGGCTGGTGCCATTCCCCTGCCTTTTCCCCATATTGTTTCTAATCAAATAATCATCTAATGCTCTCTTGAATGCCCCGATTGAACCTGCCTCCACCACACTTTCCAGGCAGTGCATTCCAAACCCGAACCATTTGTTGTGTGAAAAAGTTTTTTCTCATATCACATTTGCTTATTTTTCAAATCACTTTGAATTTGTGCCCTCTCATTCTTGATCCTTTTACGAGCAGGAACAGTTTCTCCCTATCTACGCTGTCTAGTCCCCTCATGATTTTGAACATCTCTATCAAATCTCTTCTCAGTTGGCTTCTCAACCACTCCAGAATGGTCTCAATCACTCCAATCTATCCTCATAAATGAAGTTTTTCATCCCTGGAACCATTCTTGTACATCTCTCCTGCACTTTTCCCAGTGCATTGACGACCTTCCTATAATGTGGTGCCCAGAACTGTAACAATATTCCAGCTGAGGTCTAACTAGGGACTTGTATAAGTTCACCATTACCTTCTTGCTCTTGTACCCCATCCCCCTATTAATAAAACTCAGAATACTGTATGCTTTATTAACTGCTCTCTCCACGTGAACTGTCACCTTCAGTGATTTATACACACATACACCCAGGTCCCCCTGCTACTGCAGTCCTTTTAGAATTTTACCCCTTATTTTATATTGTCTCTCTAAAATGCATCACCCCACACTTCTCCGCATTGAACTTCACCTGCCACCTATCTGCCCACTCTACCAACTTGTCGATGTCCTGCTAAAGTTCTACACTGTCCTCTTTACTGATTACAATACCAACAAGTATAGGACAGAGATCAGGAGAAATTGTTGCTCTCAGAAGGTTGTGCGACTTTGGAATGCTCTAGGCAAGAGAATCATAGGTTATTGGGGGGCTAGATGGACACGTAGAACTCAATGCAAACAGACAGCCATGATCTTATTGAATGGCAGAACAGGTTTGAGGGACTGAATGGCCTACTTCTGCTCCTATTTCACATATCTGTATGTGTATATAAGAATAAGATGAATAATTGTTGATGACGACAACCAGAAAATTAAATATTGAAACACACACACAAATGTAGGCTTCTCTTCTAGCACAGTAAAACCACAACCTAATTATCTCAACAAATGTAGATTTTGGCCTGGATTTCTCGGTTAGTGGTGTTTACTCACCCTGAAGAAGGCCACCCACAAAGATGTGGTGATCTCTGTGCCATGGATTTCCGCTTTCCTGTCATCAGTTTGGATCTATCACCAAGTTGAAGGGATCACCAGCAGATATGCCAACTCCATCTTGTCATAAATCAACCTCTTTGAGAGGTTTGATGTGAAAATCATGAGTTGCATTTTACTCCAATATAAATCGATGTAGATTAACAGTTAGAGCTGAATGATGCCATGGGACCAAATGGAGGTCCTGAGTCTGCACTTCCTGGAAGTGAGACCAATGGAGGAATAATCCCAAAAACAGCCTCCTGATTGGTCACTTCTGAGTTTGCTGGGTCACTGATGCTGCTGGTCCAATCAGAGAGATAGCAGCCCCACCAGGAGAGGCGGGCAGTACTAGAGCAGGTAGGAGATTGAGAGGATACCTCAAAATGTAGGCGCACTCAGAGTCATATAAATAACATAATTTTTAATGTTTAAATTCAATAGTAAAATGTTGGGGGTTGAATGACTTCAATTGGCTACTTGCCTCCATAGTGTGATCTCCCTGTCGGCCTGTCCCAGAGAAATGTCTCAGGCAGCAGGTTTGCATCGGAAGCTGTTTCGATGCTTTCAGTGCAGACGCTTGCTATTTTCCCACCCCTCACTCCTCCGAGCCTGCCACCCTGGAGCCCAAAATCTTATTGGTGGCTTTCACGTGGGGGTGGCGGGATCACTTAAAAAAGACAGAGAGCACCCAGGCTATCACTGTTAGGGGGAAACCTTTTGGCTGTATATCTGACGCAGGGAGGCAGAGAGCATCCTGGGGGACACTGGATGCCTGCCTCCAGGCATTTGGTTTGCCCCCATCACATTGCGACACTGGAGGCCAACTGGTAAACCCAAGCCAGTGTCCAAAATTTATCTTGAACCTAATTGCCCTCCTCACAGTGGCTGGGCAGCCTTGCCAGGACCTAAATGCACCTCCCCAGTAATGGATGGCACTGGGAACAGTTCCAGATGCTGGCTGCTGCCAGTCCCTTTGGACCATGCCTGACCCCATTCAGAGAGCCCAAAAATTCAGTGTTCACAGTTTTGCCGACATTACAGCCAGAAAACCCAGGCTATTAACCTAAAGCAGGATTTCGGTGTCGGCGATGACTTATGCTACATATGATGAACATAATCTTTATTGAATACCAAATACTTGATTTGATTTATTATTGTCACATGTATTAGTATGCAGTGAAAAGTATTGTTTCTTGCGTGCTATACAGACAAATATAGTTCTGAACCTTTAAACTGCACTGGAAGGTGGTTTCCAGTGGAGGTTGAATTAATGTTTCTGAGTTGAGGCAATATCAGTTGCCCCACATACAATGAAGCTTTGCTCTTTGATGCTCTTCCTCACTTGTAGAAGGTGTGGAAACAGTGATGTGGGTGTAAGAGGAAAAAGTTATCAACCATAGCGTAGTAGCTGTCTTCCTGTCTTCAGTTAACAACTGTGGCATTTTCTTAGGATTGGCTGTTTAGATGTCATATTTGCTGTTCTCAACGACTCCATTTTCCATTGTCATTCTGTGTACTCTTTATTCTCAAGTGCATTCGTAAGAAACCTAATCTAACCTTACCTTAAAAGGTTTTGACCCATGAATGAGAATTGCTTAGATCATGATTATGATTAAGCCCTGATGTAAAAATATAAAACTCTGGCAATGAGTCAGTTCTCCTTTATAATTGTGGAATAGAAAGCTCTTTCCTTTGGATTTTACAGGACCTGATTCAGATTGTCGAACAACCAAACATAAAATAGTGAAGCAGAATAAAGGGAACAGCCATGTGATTAACCTTGACGTCTGGTTTTTCATTTACTCCAGCAACCTTCCCTCCCGTGTTAAGCACTATTCTCCTATTATCCAAACATTCTGGGTATATAGAGATTAGTCAGAGCATGTGCTTCCTTTAAGCACAATTTCCTCTTAAATGCACTTTATGTAGACAGGATGTCCATTAAATGGTTTGTACTGAATTACCACTTAAATAAAACTTCTCTCTTTTCGGAAGTGAATTCTCGCCTCCCCCTCTCCATTCGGCCTCTTTACCTGCACCGCAAATTCCCCAGCTGAGGGAGCAGTAAAACCAAGTGGTCGCGGACCTCTCTTGAATGTTGTTAGGAGGCCAGTTCGATTTACACTCTGTTCTTCCTCATTGCCACACACCCACACGCACCCACCCCCCTCCCACACGCACGCTCACCCACTCACGCATGCCCCCCCACACGCACACCCCCCCCACGCACGCAGCCGCCCCCCCCACGCACGCAGCCGCCCCCCCCACGCACGCAGCCGCCCCCCCCACGCACGCAGCCGCCCACCCCACGCACGCAGCCGCCCCCCCCACGCACGCAGCCGCCCCCCACGCACGCAGCCGCCCCCCACGCACGCAGCCGTCCCCCCCACGCACGCAGCCGTCCCCCCCACGCACGCAGCTGCCCCCCCCACGCACGCAGCCGCCCCCCCCACGCACGCAGCCGCCCCCCCCACGCACGCAGCCGCCCCCCCCCACGCACGCAGCCGCCCCCCCACGCACGCAACCGCCCCCCCTACACACGCAACCGCTCCCCCACGCACGCAACCGACCCCACGCACGCAACCGCCCCCCCAAGCACGCAGCCGCCCCCCCCCAAGCACGCAGCCACGCCCCCCCACGCACGCAACCGCCCCCCCCAAGCACGCAATTCCCCCCCCAAGCACGCAATTCCCCCCCCAAGCACGCAATCCACCCCCCCGCACGCAACCGCCCCCCCACGTACGCATATGCACGCACCCGCCCCACACATGCAAACGCCTCACACACGCACGCAACCGCCCCCCCAAGCGCCCACCCGCCCCATGCACACGCCCGCCCCCCATGCCCGCGTACGCACGCGCCCCCCCCACACACGCGCCCTATCACACACGCAAGCGCCCCCCACGAACGCACACATTCCCCCCACGCAGGCGCCTCACGCGCCCGCACGCACGCGCCCATCCCCGCGCACGCCCGCCCCTGCACACGCCTGCACACACGTGCCCGCACGCATGCGCCTGCCCCCACGCACACACGCTCGCGCCCACTCACATGCACGCGCCCGCCCCCAAGCACGCGCCCGCACGTTCCCGCCCGCTCCCACGCACATGCCCTACCCCCACGCACGCGCCCGCCCACGCACGTGCCCGCCCCCAAGCACGCGCCCGCCCGCCCCCAAGCACGCGCCCGCCCGCCCCCAAGCACGCGCCCGCCCGCCCCCAAGCACGCGCCCGCCCCCCCAAGCACGCGCCCGCCCGCCCCCAAGCACGCGCCCGCCCGCCCCCAAGCACGCGCCCGCCCGCCCCCAAGCACGCCCGCCCGCCCGCCCCCAAGCACGCGCCCGCCCGCCCCCAAGCACGCGCCCGCCCGCCCCCAAGCACGCGCCCGCCCGCCCCCAAGCACGCGCCCGCCCCCCCAAGCACGCGCCCGCCCGCCCCCAAGCACGCGCCCGCCCGCCCCCAAGCACGCGCCCGCCCGCCCCCAAGCACGCGCCCGCCCGCCCCCAAGCACGCGCCCGCCCGCCCCCAAGCACGCGCCCGCCCGCCCCCAAGCACGCGCCCGCCCGCCCCCAAGCACGCGCCCGCCCCCCCAAGCACGCGCCCGCCCCCCCTCAAGCACGCGCCCGCCCGCCCGCCCCCAAGCACCCGCCCGCCCGCCCCCAAGCACCCGCCCGCCCGCCCCCAAGCACCCGCCCGCCCGCCCCCACGCACCCGCCCGCCCGCCCCCACGCACCCGCCCGCCCGCCCCCACGCACCCGCCCGCCCCCACGCACCCGCCCGCCCGCCCCCACGCACCCGCCCGCCCACCCCCACGCACCCGCCCACCCCCACGCACCCGCCCACCCCCACGCACCCGCCCCACGCACGCACCCACACACACGCACCCCAGCTCCTTACTTAATCCTTTCTTCCCTGAAGTCAGTTGCAGCGCTATTTCTCCAAAATGTATTGACGTCAGGGTGTTTCTACAGTGAGTGAAGATGGAAATAAATTTAGGTTATGACCCTACACAACTCCCCTGTTCTGAGCTCACAAAGATTTATGGAATTGGGGTAGCTTTCCTCTAAACCATCATGGTATGGGGAGAAAGCTGCTGCTTGCTGTATCTCTGTATGTATGCTCGATATCACCCAAGCACAACTTCTCTGATGCACTATGGAGGAAGGTTGGATGCCAAGTGTGTGCTCATATCCTGAGAAATGGCAGCCAATTCTGATCTTCTCCAATCCTCTGCATTCTACTAGGCTTTGGACTTGTATTCTTGCTGACCAGTGGGATGGCTTTCTTAATGGAAGCTATTTGATCCCAAAAGTCCTCAGAGATAATGGACTGGCCCTTAAAATCTGGAAGACGGAACGATAATGGGTTCTGTGTAACCAAGAGGTTTGGGTAAGAAGTCTCACAACACCAGGTTAAAGTCCAACAAGTTTATTTGAAGTCATGAGCTTTCGAAGCGCTGCTCCTTCATTAGGTGACACACCTGAAGGAGCAGCTCTCTGACAGCTCTTGATTCCAAATAAACCAGTTGGACTTTAACCTTGTGTTGTGAGACTTCTTGTTGTGCCCACCCCAGTCCAATGCCGGCATCTCCACATTAAGAGGTTTGAGGCAGAGGAAGTTGAAGAATGATATTACTCCAGTGACTCTAGTGTGCCGATGTCTTAGCATCCTCTTCCTCATCATCATCCTTAATTGTCATCATTACAGATCACTGGAAAATGTTTTCTTCTCCTTCTCCTCTTCCAGTTCTTCCTCACCGCTTTCCTTGACTTCACCATCTTCTGCTCTCAGTGCTGTGATAGATCAGGAAAGAACCACATAAGATAAGAATGGATGAGAATATACCCCCCTTGGGTCAAGGAGACTGCCTCTTCATTGGGATGCCAAGGTTATACTAACTTGCTGCCAATATTGCTGGATCCTGTGATTAGAGTGCCTTCTCAACAATCCCATGACTACCACATGTATGGGTCAGTGTCCTGAAAGACCCATCTACTCCACTACCTTTCACAATGTGACCAGGTTTCTTCCATACCAAGATAAAGGGAATTAGCTGGAGATGAGCAATTGAAGGACGTCCAGGTAACAGCAGACTACAGATGGAATCGACCTGCTGTGTTCAGCAGGTGGAAGAAAGGTTTTCAAGCTCTTTATGCAAATAACTGCTGTTGGTAATTGTGGGAATAACAATGCATATTGCAAGTCTCTCAGTTTGTGAGCCCCTTAGTAAGAGTCGCTGGTGTAATTAAAAATATGAGAGGGCAAACGGTGTGTTAGAGCCCCAGGAAGATGATGAGAGTGGCTGGTTTGCCATCTTGCCTGATCACATCTTTTCCAACAACTGCTGTCGGTCCAAAAACGACGTAAGAATACATGCAAAAAAAAAATCCAGCTGTCTGAATTTCTTGTTTGTTTCAACACGTGTTGTTGGAAACATGGGGCTGTTGTGCTACTCAGTAACTGTGGTGAATTGGAAAGTTTCTGCGAATTTCCTGCAAAGTCAGACTGATAGAGATGTCAGCGTAATCTACAGCAGCAAACCTTTCAGTTTGACCTGACGTTTTCACTGAGTTCGGGAAGTCCAGTTAAACCATGATCGTGCTTTTTTTTTTCTTTTTGATTTCTCATTAATACTGCAGTGATGTGCAAAAAAGGATGAGTGTAATGAGTCAGCCCGACTGGGATTTCCCTTGGGGAAAGCCACAAGAGAACATTTGGCATAAAAATAGTTTCACACAAATTCCCTGAGACACCATAGAGTGAAAGGGATTGTGGGTGTACAGCTGTTTTTATTACTGGTCATGGGCTGGAAAGTACTTTGACTCAGAAAGATACAAGATGTGAATGAGTGGAGATGTGGAAGTGCCATTGAGAAGAGCTCTGGTGTGTTCTCATTTCTAATAAGGGAGTGATATGACTGAATGAAGCTACCTTCTCTTCTGCTCTCTCTCCCTGCACATTGCTGCATATGATCCTGTTTGCTTAGAGGAGGCTGAAACATGAATTTCTGTAGATAAATAGCAGTTAGATACTGATTGTCTGCAGCACCTTGGTTTTACATTAGATTATATTCTCTACAGATGCAGCCTGTAAAATGAATGCTGATTTTCATTATTCTGATCATCATTATGAAGCCATTCTGATAGTAATATTGTGAATAGAAACTAATAACTAATTCATATTTCTCCATATAGCAATAGCTTTATTTTTCCCTTCAGTTTTGACCCATCCTCAAAGTTCACCATTGATATTAGTATGTGGTCTTTATTTTTTTCAGGATTAGTTAACAAACTAATTCTTGGCCAACTTGTCATTTTGAAGATCAACTCTTTGAGTACTTATTCTGTAAGACTACTTTGCCTACTACACTCTTCTGACTCAATATGAGCAGGGCCATAGAAGATCTGTCAGTAGAGATTTAGGTATTGTGTATTTTTTCCCCTCTTGCAGACTGGGATGGCTAGGTTATTTAATTTTCAACCAAGGCATCAGTAGGAGTGGCATGGCCAGATAATGACTGGACCAAGTTCAATTGTGATCATCTTCCTCCATCATGATTGAATACATACTCACTTGTTAGGCTTTTCACGTGAGAAATGGCTCTTTGAGAAAGTGTATCTCGGAAAATAATTACTCTCCAGCATAGCGGGGAAGAGGAGAAAGTTATCGAGAAATAAAATTCAGAATACAAAAAAGAAACACTGACAAAATCTATAGAGCCTTTTCACAACTACCCCGTGCTTTTTAACCAGTGAAGTGCTTTCGAAGTGTGGCCACAGTTGTAATGTGGGGATCAGAGTTTTTGCATAACCAATCCCAATAATGGGATGATTTGGTGATGTGGAGTGTGGGATAAACATTGATCAGGACTGCTAGAAGAGTTTGGAAATAGTGTTGTTGTTTCTTTTACATCCACCTAAGACCAGGTTTTGGTTAAACATTTAATTTGAAAGAAGACAGCTCCGACATAATGCTCACTTAGTACTGTGGTCGTGTGCCAGCCTCCATCTGTACTACTCTGCGCTGGGATTGGAACATTTCTAATTCTGAGTTGACAGTGCTACCATGGCTGGCACTTGTAATATGGAAGTAATATTTCTTCTTTCTTCTGTTGGGAGTATGGTGCTGTGAGAACTGGGAGAGTTCCTGATGCCACATCCAAGTAACCATCTTCAAGTGAGGACCTAGACTATTAAGCTGGACCAACCATGCAGCTATGGTCGGAGGCATGAATCTATCCCCATCTAATATCCTCCTTCCAGGAAGGGTCCCTTGATAACAATTAGAATCCAGGCTAATTCTTTCACTCGTAGCTCAAAACCAATTGTAAAACCTACCAACCAGATCATTTAACTCAAACACAGGCTAGGAATTGAACCTCAGACCTTCCTGAACTATCTGTTTCAGTGTTGTACTGCACCACATAGGGCATATACCCACAGGGAAGCCAATCTGATAACGCAAGAACCTCAATGAAATTAGATATAAAGAGGTTTAATTTTTCCACAAGTACTACAGCATGACACTCAATGCCTTACCCCTGAATATTATTAGCAAATCTATTTCCAGCATTTTCCTTATTGTGTTTCCACTAGATGCACCAGAAACGTAATGGATTTGGTTCAGGTAGTGTATAGTGTACAGGAACAAACTGATGATGATCTGATAATCCCTAATCCTCTACCCTAAAGACACATAATCATAGAGGTTTACAGCATGGAAACAGGCCCTTCAGCCCAACTTGTCCATGCCGCCCTTTTTTTTACACCACTAAGCAGTCCCAATTGCCCGCGTTTGGCCCATTTCCCTGTATACCCTTCTTATCCATGTACCCATGTAATTTTTAAAAGACAAAATTGTACCCACCTCTACTACCTACCTCTGACAGCTTGTTCCAGACACTCACCACCCTCTGTGTGAAATAATTGCCCCTCTGGACCCTTTTATATCTCTCCCCTCTCACCTTAAACCTATGCCCTCTAGTTTTAGACTCCCCTGTAGAGCTATTCAGCTCGAACATATATATGTTCTGGTTGAATAGCTACTTCCATTCCCTCTCTTCTATCCACTCCATGCCTATTTCATGCTCACCCTATGTTACCTCTATTTTAATATACCTGAAATGTATATTTCACTTAAAAATTGGAAAGACTCTTTCTAATCCCAATTCACCATGTGATTTCCTAACTCTTTTCCTGGCTTTTGTACAGTGAGCAAAATATTATCATTATGTTCCTCCCCATGGCTGCTCTTTTGGCCACCAATGGTTATTTTACAGAAATAATTCTTTTTAGAAATTAGATTTCTGGGAAATCATTATGCTTTAAACTGTTCAAATTGTGTGATGAAGCAGTGATACTATCGAAAATGGATTAAATGTAAATTTAAAAGTTAGGCTACAAAATGGGGTGTATCACTTTCAAGTCAGGAGCTTTAGAGGAAGGTGGAATCCCTTTTAACCCACAGCAGACAAATTGATGAATTAAAAAAGCCATGTGTGCTGCTGGGGTCAGCTTGGCATTGAACTAATCCATGAGATGATTACAACTAGCAGGAACACTAGAAGCCCATTCACATTTCCTACGTCTTCCACTATATCCTCCCCAATGGGTACATAGGACACAAATTCAGCTATGTACAGTTTTACCTGTTTGAAGAATTTAAGTTTTAACAGCTTAAGGAATGGGACAAGCAAGGCACACAAAAAATTCTCATGACTGCATCCTAACAACTTAATTTGGCACATTTAGTATTAATACCTCCTAAACATGTAGCAATGGGAATGCAACCTCTTTCCAAACTTTTTTCATTCTCTCTCGCCATTTGGCCCCGCTCGTACTTAACCAAAATGTGTATTTGTTATTTATGACTTTAAACAGAGGGACTGGGATTCCACTTCTGGGGATGGAGTTCTGGTAAGGCAGGACTTCTGCCAACTCCCCGAATGAACTCAAACCCTGACCCATTCTCTGGGATAAGGTTCATTTTAAATGCAAGGTGGAATTCCCACCACCACCAGGAAGCCTGCCATTGTGAAAAGGACGTGTCCAAACATGTTGATGTGAAGATGCCATTCCAACACCCCAAAATGCGAAGCGGTTGTTACTGACACCTTCAGTATTTGTCATTGTTCTTTAGAGCTTTAGAGTTGACATTTTTAAGTTTTAAGTTTACTTATTAGTGTCACAAATAGGCTTACATTAACACCGCAGTGAATTTACTGTGAAAATCCTCTAGTAGCCACACTCAGATACACTGAGCAAGAATTTAGCATGGTCAATCACCCTAACCAGCATATCTTTTGGACTGTGGGAGGAAACCAGAACACCCGAAGGACACGGACGCAGACATGGGGAAAACGTGCAGACTCTGCATAGACAGTCACGCAAGTTGGGAATCGAACCCAGGACCCTGGTGCTGTGAGGCAGCAATGCTAACCACTGTGCCATCTGCCGCCAAGTTTAAACTCTGTTGCAAATATCCCACTCTACATTAAACAATCTTTCCCAAACATAACTGTCATTAAGCCGCTCAGCACATTGATTTCAAAATCCTCCGCTTAGGCTACACAAGAATTTGAAGACTATCTCCTTCCTTTCTTTACAATCTGTTAACCCTCATGTACTGCCTGTACCTTTTAGTTTTCCAGCTCCAATCTGTTACATGTTTCCCCTTCTCTGCACTCTTATCACAAGTGTTCACACATTCTAGAATTCTTTCCCGAAGCCTTGGCCTTGATTCACCTCTGCCTCAACTTCAAAAAGATTCTTCAAATCTACCCCTTCAAATGTGCTTTCTTTTTCAACTTCCACTCAATCGCCAATCACTTTTCATTCCCCTGAAAATAAAAATTATTTTTCGCAATTTTATTTATAGTAGACAAAGGAAAATAATCACTGTAATCTTTGAAGATTTATCATTGACACCTGGGACCTCGGATCATTAAGATTTCACTGTTTTAGTTCATTCAGCAGCTATTAAACTTTGGTTTCACCATAAACAGGAGTAGCCTGTGTGTATTTGATTTCTAAAAGTCTTGTAATGCAAACTATGCAGTCCCACTAACCACCACACAGTGTGGTTACATTAAAGAATTAAGGATTTGAGGCCAATTTGTAAATTTGTCGGTGGAGCTTTTATTTCTGTTGTAAACAGGATTATTCTCCACTGAGAACTGCGTCTCTAGTTTATAAAAGGGAACTCAGATTATTTAAACAAGTGGCAATATGAATTGAGTTCTGAAATTCAACATACAAATGATTAGATTTCCAGCTACTCAAAGGAGCAGTGCTGTCTTTCTAGGCAAAAGCTAGTGACTATGGTAACTGCTTACAACTGTCTGTGCTGTTACCAATAATAATGACTCCATCCAACTTGGACGCATCCCAATCTTTCCTTTCCTCACTAGTTTTTTCCCCCCTTGCTCCAAAGTTGTCAGCTCTTCCTTACCTCACCAAAGTGACAGTTGTTTTGTGCAGTCCTAGACAGTGAGAGGTGAGAGCCTATTACCATGGGTGACATAGTTGAGTTCAACATCTGCTCTAGATAAAACAAGAAATAAGAATGCAAGAATCCTGATGCCAATTGTATCACTTTTGATTAAATGGAGCTAGAATAGAAATTGGGACATTTCCACCTGGTCGTATCAGTATCGGCTTTTGGAAGGCAGTGGTATAATCAGACAAGGTCAACATGGATTTACAAAAGGGAAATCATGCTTGACGAATCTATTGGAATTTTTTGAGGACGTAACTCGTAGATTTGACTGAGGGGAAAACCAGTGGATGTGGTTTATTTAGACTTTCAAAAGGCTTTCGACACGGTCTCACATAACAGACTTACTATGTAAAGTGAAAGCACATGGGATTGCAGGCAATGTCTTGAGATGGATATTAAGCTGGTTAGCAGATAGGAAGCAAAGAGTTGGCACAAATGGTCTTTTTCTGATTGGCAGTCAGTGACTTGTGGGGTTCCGCAGGGATCTGTGCTCTGACCCTAACTGTTCACATTATATGTAAGTGATTTGGAAAAGGGAACTGAATGTATTATCTCCAGATTTGCAGATGATTCAAAGTTGGGTGGGAGGTGAGCTGCGAGGAGGATGCAGAGATGCTTCAGCATGATTTGGACAGGCAGTGTATGTGGGCATTTGCA
Source organism: Mustelus asterias (assembly GCF_964213995.1). Classification (NCBI taxonomy): domain Eukaryota; kingdom Metazoa; phylum Chordata; class Chondrichthyes; order Carcharhiniformes; family Triakidae; genus Mustelus; species Mustelus asterias. The sequence continues at coordinate 58,934,006 of NC_135810.1, read as the reverse complement.
TGGCAGATGCAGTATAATGTGGATAAATGTGAGGTTATCCACTTTGGTAGCAATAATAGGAAGACAAATTATTACTTGAATGGGTGTAAATTGAGAGAGGTAAGTATTCAACAAGACCTTGGAATCCTCGTGCATCAGTCACTGAAGGTAAGTGCGCAGGTACAGCAGGCTGTAAAGAAGGCAAATGGTATTTTGGGCTTCATACTGAGAGGATTTGAGTATAGGAATAGGAATGTTTTGCTGCAATTGTATAGGGCATTGGTGAGGCGACACCTGGAGTATTATGTGCAGTTTTGGTGTTCTTATCTGAGGAAAGTTGTCCTTGCTATAGAGGGAGTACAGCGAAGGTTTACCAGGCTGATTCCTGGGATGGCAGGTCTGTCATATGAGGAGAGACAAAGTCAGTTAGGATTATATTCACTGAAGTTTAGAAGAGTGTGAGGGGATCTCGTAGAAACTTACGAAGTTCTAACAGGGTTAGACAGGGTAGTTTCAGATAGAATGTTCCCAGTGGTGGGGCAGTCCAGAATTAGGGATTATAATTTGAGGATAAGGGGTAAACCTTTTAATACTGAGGTGAGGAGAAATTTCTTCACCCAGAGGGTGGCGAATGTATGAAATTCGCAACCACAGAATGTAATTGAGGCCAAAACGTTTGACCAAAAAGAGCAGGATACGATGCAACACGGTTCACGAGCATGCCAGCACGTTGCCTTGATTTCAAGAAGAAATTAGATATAGCTCTTGGGGCTAAAATTATCAAGGGATATGGGAGGAAGGGGGGATCAGGATATTGAATTCAATGATCACCCATGATCAAAATGAATGGCAAAGCAGGCTCAATGGGCCGAATGGCCTACTCCTGCTTTTAGTTTCTGTATTTCTATCACACTAGACATGATATTCACCAAGAAATCACTGGAAAATTTTGTCCAATATTTTCAGCACAGATACTTTGAAGTATTGCTATATTTACCATTTGCTCCTTCCCCCTCCTCCCTCCCGAGGTGTCAAACAGTCTCTTCAAATGTTCTTCTGTTCCCTTGAGCTGGCCTTTTCTTCTTCAGGTGCTGCACTGACCATCCTGATACTGCTCTGTCCGTATTTGCCAGCTTTGTAGTGGTGGGTTCCCTCACGGTTGCAAAAAACCTATAAGACTTATCCTGCAAAACAACTGATCTGTTCCCCTACCACCACAAAGGAGAATGGGGCAAATTCATGTGTGATGGTTGGGAGGCAGCATTCTTCCCCTGATCCAGTATCTTTAGTGGGAGGAGAACCAAGTGCAGGAAAAGGACCAAAATAGATAGTCTGTATTTTATAAAAGCCCTGTTATGAAATCAGGTCATACAAAATATATTGCTTTACCATAAATTGTTTACACAGTGGATTTTAAAACTCAGCACTGAAGTAGCCCGAGGTACAAACACGTCCTTGCATAAAATTTTCTATAATCTGCTGCAAATTCTGAGGTAAATAATGTTTCACGGCTCAAGGAGATGGCTAATAAATCATGTTACGCATATGTCAAAGTTTACATAGAAAAAATTGCTTCCTCCTTATTCCTTAGAGGCAAATCCTTTAGGCCTCAATTTGCATTGGTAGACCTGGTTTGTTAGCAATACAGTTATTAATAATGAAATTCTATTGCTAATAATTACCCTGTTAAAGAATGAGGTGTTTTTAAAAAAAATCATTTTTAAGGGAATTGATTTTTAAATTCTGTTAATTCAAAGTTAAATGAGTGTTGTTGTTATTTTGCCCTGCCCCCCCACCTCACCCCACCCCACCCCATTTTCAGTGTGAGGTGGACTGAGGGAGCTGATGTTGCTCATTTTTGTCCACTCGATGAAAGCCTAGTTTCTCATGGCATGAGGAGAATCATAAGTGGCTCCTTTTCTTCCTGCGGGTGGCACACTGCTGACACACATGCCAGGGTTCCAGGTTCAGTTCCAGCCTCGGGTCACTGTCTGTGTGGAGTTTGCACATTCTCCTCGTGTCTGCTTGGGTTTTCTCTGGGTGCTCCGGTTTCCTCCCACAGTCCAAAGATGTGCGGGTTAGGTTGATTGGTCATGCTAAATTGATCCTAGTGTGGGGTTACAGAAATTGGGCCTGGGTGGGATTGTGCCAGATTCTGTCTTTAATAATCCAAACTTTTCAATAGAATAGGTGTCCTGCCTCAGTTCTCTATTGGAACCAATTATAGTGTTCCATGCCTGTGCTGTATGAGGTCAACTCTCAACTTAGATCATGAATAAAACACCAGTCTTTTGTGCTGTCTCTGGCCTAAGGCCTCACTGATCCACTTGGGAAAATTATCAAGTTAAAATCTCTTATGATCCAAATATGTTTGAATTCTGGTGCCAAACTTGCACTTACGAGATCTTAGTAACCTCCATTCGATTCCTGTGAACTTTAAGTTGATGACATGTTGTATCTGTTCCTGTAATTAAATTCACCTTTTAATTGAACCAGCTACTGGTGGGCACAGGCAGTACAAATAGAGATGGAACCCATTTTAAGTTTATTACCTGTTAATATGTTAATTACATTGTTAAGATGCACTGGTGGAGGACATTGTTTAATAAGTACCTTGGGCACATATAAATAGGGGACAACGTGCCTAGTGGGCACCACAGGGACTGGGGTGTTTTATTGATCCTTATTATCACATTTTGGTTTAATACTTTAAGTTTCCGTTTATTTTCTGTAGCATCCTCTTAAGGGGCTTCTCTTTTAATCTGCCCCTCAGTTTGTTTAGTCAGTTGTCCTCAAAGACGATAAATCGGGACAGCTGGGACACTGGGTGTGAGAGGAGAGTTTGAGATTAAGCAAAGTCAATAAACTCTCAATAAAGAAAGGCTCTTTTGCTTGGTTTTACCTTCACTAACTGGCTTGGATCCTATTAACATTACAGTTATATTAGCCTCAAGTTTGTTCCTTTGATCATTGCTCCATTTTAAGTCGAATGCTTCTTTTTAAATAGCTTTGTAAAGGTCTTTTGGAGAACAGTGCTATATTTTTCTGGTTAATAGAGTCTATGTCAGACATTCATGAGAATGGGCAGGCTAGTGACCTGTTCCAGCGGCCTTCTCTAGGAGATGGATGAGAATATATAAGGATGATTCTATATAGGGAAGAGCATAGATTCCTCATCATAATTACATTCAGGAACTTAGCAGTGCTGGGAACCATGTGCACGAATTCACATTCCACACTCTGTGATTCCATCAGTCAGCATTCGATACCCTAAACTGTGGTGTTTGCAGATAATTATTTCAGGATTGCGAAACAGACTTAAATTGCATTTTCCTTACAGTTTTTCTTTTCATATAATCTTGTTTTCTCCCCCGTTCATCTTCCTTATTAATTTATATCCTCCAGCACTTCATTCTAGTGTTGATTTCCTCCTCCTTCAATCTGTTCTCCCCGCCTCTTATCCTTGCCTTCTTTATTCACTGCCACTTCTTTCCTCTGTCAAATTATTTATGGTGAGAATGTTCCCACAGGCACAGATTGACTTCCAGTGAAGGTTCAAGCTCTGGGAGAATTGTGTTTTCTCACGTGCCATGATTTGCCTAGTTATGGGACAAATAAAAGAATTCAAATAACTACCATATTAACTTGCATATGGATTACATTCTTTTCAAACAGAATAAATCAAGCTCACTTTGAGGTATAATTTACATGCACATGAACATGGTACTGATCTGCCGGACCAGATGGGAACAAATGTGCTGAATCAAGTACTAGTTTAATATTTGAGTCTCTGGCACAGTTCCACTTACAGGGACAATTTCTTTTGAGGATGTTTTAAAAATTCAAATTGATAAGAGTTGCCATCAGCTTCCACATTCTTTTCTCATTACTTCATGATTGACTATGATGTGCAATTTTGTAGCCCTTGCCTTCCAAAGTGCAGGACTGCATTGGGGAAAAGGAGATCAAGGATGAAGGCAGTATTTTAGGATCAAAGAGAGGCAGGTCAGCTCACAGAACTGAATTTGTTGTTATAAACTGATGATTGGTATGAAAATAGTCGTTGTAAGCAGGCCTCTTTTTATACTTTTCCAATTCAATCAAATCAAGTCCAATTCAGAGTCTCAACAAGTTGAGACATTCCCGATCCAAGCTGACAAGACAGGGTCTGCAACCCCTGTCTTGGGCCTGATCTACATGAGCCAAGCTGATTGGAGTAGGCGCAGGTCTTCCTCCTCCAAGGCTTGATCTCATTTGCATCTTAGCCAAAAGGCCGAGATGCCGCTTTTAAAAATTGCTTCATATGAAAATGAAGCTTAAATGTAACCTAATGACCTCAACCAAGTGCAGCATCCTATCCATACTACACTTGATCTTAGCCAAAAGGCCGACATGGACTGTGTGTACAGTTGAATGACCTAAACACACGATCGATGAACCAGATTCTCCTCGAATGGAATGGCACAGTGGTTAGCACTGCTGCCTCACAGCCATTATGTGGAGATGCCGGCATTGGACTGGGGTAAGCACAGTAAGAAGTCTCACAACACCAGGTTAAAGTCCAACAGGTTTATTTGGCAGCACTAGTTTTCGGAGCCTCAAGCTCCTTCTTCAGGTGAGTGAGGACTTGTGTTCACAAACAGGGCATATAAAGACACACACTCAATTTACAAGATAATGGTTGGAATGCGAGTCTTTACAGGTAATCAAGTCTTAAAGGTGCAGATAATGTAAGTGGAGAGAGGGTTAAGCACAGTTCCGCACACATGAGGACGGCCTCAACTGGGATTCATGTCACACTATCTGTAACCCCCACAACTTGCGTGGACTTGCAAAATCTCACTAACTGTCCTGACTGGAGACAATACACATCTCTTTAACCTGTGCTTAACCCTCTCTCCACCCACATTGTCTGTACCTTTAAGACTTGATTACCTGTAAAGACTCGCATTCCAACCATTATTTTGTAAATTGAGTTTGTGTCTTTATATGCCCTGTTTGTGGACACAAGTCCTCACTCACCTGAAGAAGGAGCATGAGGCTCCGAAAGCTTGTGCTGCCAAATAAACCTGTTGGACTTTAACCTGGTGTTGTGAGACTTCTTACTGTGCCTCACAGCGCCAGGGACCCTGGGTTTGATTCCAGCCTTGGGTGACTGTGTGGAGTTTGCACAGTCTCCTGTTTCTGCGTGGGTTTCCTCTGGGTGCTCCGGTTTCCAAGTTAATGCTGGACTCTCCCAAGTCGCTCGGCAGTAACAGCAGTCCAAGCATTTCATTGTGCATATCCATCAGCATTTTTCTGTATACTACCCCATAAAGTCTTCATCTGATTTTTCTGGAGTGTATCCGGTATGTTACCTTGTCCTCCAGAGAGATAACACCCACATAACACTTGCCCCACACTAGCTGTCAGTCACTCATGACCAGTGACTCACTGGGTGGGATTTTATGGCCTCGTTCGTCCCGAAACTGTAAAATCCCGCCCGAGATCAACGAACCTTTCCATTGTCTGCCCCTCACCCGCTCCAATTCTCATGGCGGGCAGGGCAGTAAAAGTCCGGCCACTATGTTTAGATCCCACCTCTGTGTTAGGGTCTCAAACGTGCGCAGCTCGTGTCTGAGCTAGTGGTTGTGAGTGTGAGTTTGTGTGACAGTGTTTCACTATCATCCTCTCATTTCCCTTGGACTTCCCAAACCACTGCCAGGTCAGGTGGCAGTGGAAAGGTGCAGGAGTTTGGGTTGTGGTGGGGTGGGGGGTAGGTGAAGTGAGAGGTGCAATTTTACATCACCCAAAGCTTAAATAAAAACAGAAAATGCTGGAAAATTTCAGCAGGTCTGGCGGCATCTGTGGAGAGAGAAACAGTTAATGTTTTGAGTCCATTTGACTCTTCAAGAATGCTGCCAGATCTGTTGAGTTTTTCCAGCATTTTCTGTTTTTATTTCAGATTTCCAGCAGTAGTTTGACAAACTTCAGGTGATATAAAAACAAACCGGTAAGATTGTGGGATTGGGTTGGGATCAGGTAGGAACATTGCATCACGTTCAGTTTCATCCCCACCTCTGGCCATACCTCAGCCATTGCTACTCCAATGATGGTGAACATCAGAGGGAGGCCCTGCAGTTATGCCTGTCTCTGCCTATTGGATGCTGCTGCCTCTGATTATGCAGCACCATGTTCTTTAGGAGGGAAGCAAATGTGTCAGTGAGTGTGGCACAATGTATTTTAGTGATGTGGCTGTCACCATTGACTAGCTGGTAGTGTGCACAATCTGTGAGACATGTACGAATGGTGTGTGTGTGTGTGTGAGGGTCAGGTGATGCGACCAATGTGAATTGGGAATCGTGGTTGATAGAAAATGTTGGTTGGTGAGTGAAGCGCGGAGTGATGTTTGGAAACTGTAAGGCTGGTGGTTCATTTGTAAGGGTATGGCATTTGAAGGTTCATTTACTGACTTTTACCACTTGAGGTTATTGAGCCTCTTGCGGCACTGCATCCAGGCCCTCAGGGCTACACTACTGGCATGGACTGTGATGATTATCTGCTCGCAATGCTTCTCAGTGTCTGGCAGGATGGCCTCCTGACAACCTGTGGATAGAGGATATATCTCCACCTGTCAGCCTTCTGCAATAAGCCATCCAGTGTTGCATCAGAGAACCTCGGAGCATGCCCTCTTCTCTCTTGCAACACATTCACTCTTCATGCAAGCCAGACATGCTTCCCCTATCACTCTTATGCTGGAAGGTGCTCCGCTGCAACCAGAATGCTGCTCTGCTTTAAGAGATGCAGCCTGGCATTAGGTTGTGTATTCAAGCTCTAATAGGTGTTAGATTCATATGAACCTGGGCCTCCTGCTATGACATGCAGTCGCTCAACAGCATGTTTAGTTTTGGGCTGCAAGCTACTATCTTTTAAATTAGCTGACAGCACATAGTTTGTATGTTGCTTGTACCACAATGAATGTACATGGGCTAATCAGGGGTTAATCATTTTCGGGTTTCTTCTAATTTTCCCTCCAGTGTATCTGACTCCAGGCCCATTTTTTGGGGGCTTACTGCTGCACTCGTGGGTTACAGTAGGAGCTCATCATAAGGACCCAGATGATTAGCCATCAGGTAAGGGTGGTTGGATGTACTTGAGGTCCCAGCTCAACACTCCGTTGTTTAGCTTTAGATTTGGATGGAGCCCTTGGATATTATAATTCAAAGAACAAAGAACAAAGAACAGTACAGCACAGGAAACAGGCCCTTCGGCCCTCCAAGCCTGTGCCGCTCCTTGGTCCAACTAGACCAATCGTTTGTATCCCTCCATTCCCAGGCTGCTCATGTGACTATCCAGATAAGTCTTAAACGATGTCAGCGTGCCTGCCTCCACCACCCTACTTGGCAGCGCATTCCAGGCCCCCACCACCCTCTGTGTAAAAAACGTCCCTCTGATGTCTGAGTTATACTTCGCCCCTCTCAGCTTGAGCCCGTGACCCCTCGTGATCGTCACCTCCGACCTGGGAAAAAGCTTCCCACTGTTCACCCTATCTATACCCTTCATAATCTTGTATACCTCTATTAGATCTCCCCTCATTCTCCGTCTTTCCAAGGAGAACAACCCCAGTCTACCCAATCTCTCCTCATAGCTAAGACCCTCCATACCAGGCAACATCCTGGTAAACCTTCTCTGCACTCTCTCCAATGCCTCCACGTCCTTCTGGTAGTGCGGCGACCAGAACTGGACGCAGTACTCCAAATGCGGCCTAACCAGCGTTCTATACAGCTGCATCATCAGACTCCAGCTTTTATACTCTATACCCCGTCCTATAAAGGCAAGCATACCATATGCCTTCTTCACCACCTTCTCCACCTGTGTTGCCACCTTCAAGGATTTGTGGACTTGCACACCTAGGTCCCTCTGTGTTTCTATACTCCTGATGACTCTGCCATTTATTGTATAACTCCTCCCTACATTATTTCTTCCAAAATGCATCACTTTGCATTTATCCGGATTAAATTCCATCTGCCACCTCTCCGCCCAATTTTCCAGCCTATCTATATCCTGCTGTATTGCCCGACAATGCTCTTCGCTATCCGCAATTCCAGCCATCTTTGTGTCATCCGCAAACTTGCTGATTACACCAGTTACACCTTCTTCCAAATCATTTATATATATCACAAATAGCAGAGGTCCCAGTACAGAGCCCTGCGGAACACCACTGGTCACAGACCTCCAGCCGGAAAAAGACCCTTCGACCACTACCCTCTGTCTCCTATGGCCAAGCCAGTTCTCCACCCATCGAGCCACTTCTCCTTGTATCCCATGAGCCTTAACCTTCTTAACCAACCTGCCATGTGGGACTTTGTCAAATGCCTTACTGAAATCCATATAGACGACATCCACGGCCCTTCCTTCATCAACCGTTTTTGTCACCCCAACAAAAGTTGACAGAGGATCAGAGAAAATGGGAAGAGCAGAAGTGGGTGTATTTAGTTTTCCTGGTGGGTCAGTGAGCTGACTGAGGCAGGTGTGTGTCAGATTAGAAGCCAATGTTGAGTATTCTGATCTCAATGGGAGTGGTGATATGGTGTTATGATTGGCATAAAGTCCTGAGTTTGAAAGGAGAAAGAGGAACCAGTAACCCCAGTGCACATTGGTCACAAATTCGGGATCTTTGGCACTACTAGTGCCAGCTCTCGGGAAGCCTGAATCTGAAAAGAATGTGCAGGAATGCCATGTGTGTATTGGAAGCAAGCAGCATTCAGGATCAAGATCTCAAAAACCCTCTAATGGTGGTTTAGCACATAATCTGCCATTTTGGTCCATATAGGTCCAGCTTACACCCTCGCTTAATCACTCCCAGGGACACATGCACCAGCTGGACAAGGGTCTCTTTATTCATACTGTTTATATCATCTAAACATCCAGCTTTCAGGTGGCACAAAAGCCACTGTGGATATTGAAAATCTGACATAAAAACAGAAAATGCTGGAAACACTCAGCAGGTCGAGCAGCATCTGTGGAGAGAGAAACAGAGGGGGTGATTCTCCAGACCCACGCGCCCAGGTGCAAATCGCATTACGGCCAGAGAATCTCACGAGAGGAGCCATAATGTGACTTACACTGGGGAGGACTCATTTTGAGGTTCTCCCACCCCCAGCAAACAACGTAATCTGGGCCTGAACCAGATTAATTTATTTAAATTCTAATTTAAATATGCGGAATCGGCTTTAAACTGATTGCACTCAGCCCCTTCGGTTCCCCCACCGGCCGGCACATTGGGAAGCCAACGAGAATCACTAATGGTCTCCACAAATGGAAACCAGCCGTGATGACCATGCTGGGGGGGCTTAGAGGCCAGTGGAACCCCTGGGTGGTCAGGGACATAGCTGGGCAGTACCTGGTACCATGGCAGTGCTAATGGGTGGGGGCTAGTGGGGGGAATGTCTGTGAGCCTTCTCCCTGGCTCGTTTCTCCATTTATTGCCCTTTACCTTTCCAGCCAAGTTTTCCCAAGCCTGTTACAACTGCTCCTGTTGCATTTCCCTTTAGTGCAGTTCTCCTTTAAGAGGGAAAAGCTGTATTTGACTCCAAACTTGATAATCATACCCACTGACAGCATAAATTAATTTCCCCATCTCTGTCAAATAAGGAACTTCTCTCATCATGATCCTGGTTAATGAAACAAAGATTTCGTCCTTCCCCAGAAAAATGACCTATTCTCTGGTATTGGCGGTCACACCCTTCAACTCTCAAACCACCACCGGGGTTACAGAATAAATGAAGATTCTCCAGCCAACTTTCTCTTTTCTTCCCCCAGAGAGATTTCTCATCAAAATCTGACATCTGTCTGTGCAGCACAGCTCAGCTCAGATCAGAGTGAAGCCGTGTTACTCTGCTGTGGCATGCTGTGCACTGGTACTTGAATGCCCAGCCCCAGCATGCCACCCTTGTAGCCATTGTCAAACTGCAACAGAACAATACCCGAAGGAGAAGAAAGAGGACTGTTGTAGTCTGCTCCAGTTTAGTACACTCAGCGCTGTAATGCAATGCTTAATATTCAGGTCAGTACAATTTACTCCCTGTCAGTGTGCAGTCAGCTTCTAGCTTCACAAATTTTAAACAAAAGATTGAACATTATTATGAAATGACAGCAGTGTTGAATTCATGAATTCCAAGACATTGAAGACTGCACCATGCTGATTCATATTGTATTTGCTTTCTCTCCTGTGCGGATAGAGTCTGTTGCCTGCCCTTGGGCAGTGAATTCATTGCAAACAAGCTTTCAAACTAAACTGGGTTATCTTGTATAAATCTTTAATAAAACAAAGTAAAAGTCTGCCTGTTCAGGTGTGTGGTAATATTTCTTCTACGTCTACCATGGCTAATATTTACTCGGGTGCAACAATTTATTTTTATGACTATCTTTTGCAGAAGGCCAGTCTGCTTGTTATTCCAACCCACCTGCCCCCCTCCCCCCACCCCAATGTCTCTGCTGTTCTCCCGCCTCTCTCGAAGGCAGTCATCCATAGTAGAGTGTGGTCTGCCGGGCTCTGGTAGCCGTCTGGCTCTTGCCCAGGTGTATATTCTTCTTGTATGAGCCTGACCAGTGAGTAACCTAAACTGCCATTGTGCAACACACAAGCTACGTGCCGGATCCAGCCCAGAATTCCTCAAGTCCAGCCAATGTTTCACTTGTTGCCTGTGGTAACACAGACAATCCTTGCATGCCCAGCTTCCCAGAACTGAAGAATTAGGAAGAATATTTCATTTTGGATCACTTAGACCATTAGAAAAGCAGCATGATCCAGCTGAACAAAAAGTCTTTATGCCCAAGCAGTTAAGAAACAAACTAACACAAAAGGAGACCTCTTGGAGGTACAACCAGGAGCAGAGCAAAACGATAATGGATCAAGTCCAGCAATGGGAGAAAATGTAGTGGAGCTAACATTGTCTGTCAGGCCAGGAAGACAGAAATACATTAATGTGGATCTGGCCCCCCTGCTCTTCTGTTTAGACTGTGGAGGGTATCACAGTTCAGACTTGTTCTGTCCACATCTACCATATGGACATTTCCTAATCAAATAGCCATTAGAGAGAAGTGATTGTATGATGATAAAGGCAAAATACTGCAGATGCTGAAATCTGAAATAGAAACAAAAAATGCTGGAAAATCACAGTGGGGCCCGTTGTGATAAAAAATTAGTGCAGCAGGCCAGGAGAATCCTGCGGCGGCCAATGGGTGGGATTCATGTATGCGTTCCCGCCGCGATAGCATCTCCCAGCGTCGGATTTCCAATGGCATCTACTCAGTGCCGGAAATCGGCGGGGAAGCAGGGTAAGTATTTGAATCCTCATTTTAATCTAATTTAAATGCTATTAGTAGTTCACTCCAGTGGAATTACACGAGCTCCCTGCTTTCGGGGAACTAGTGACCCAACCCCGCTGGAGTGAAGGGGGGCAATCAAGGCCCCCCAGACAGTCTGGCATGGGGGGGTGGTGGCCCCTGGGCATTGGCACCTGGGCAGTGCCAGCATGTGCCTCTGCCACTGCCCAAGGGGCATCTTAGTATTGCCCAGGAGGGAGGCCAGCAATCGGGGCAGGTTATGGGGGGGGGGCGGGGGGGGGGGGGGGGGGGGACAGTCAGCCAGCTGGGTGGGTTGGTACTGTGGGTGGGTGATCAGGGTGGGTGTTGCAGGGGTCGCAGAGCTGACCAGCAATCGGGAGGCCATCAGTGCAGGACCACTGCGCATACGTTGATCTCGGCTCTCTCAGAGCATGCTGATTTCAGCCTCTCCAGCGGGATAGATCCTTCCCCCTGAAATTTAATGATATTCAACTGGTGGCCTCTGCAGTGCACAGAGATTCTTCTCTGAACTCGCACTGAAAAAACCCAGCATGAATTACTCCAGTTTTCTCACACATTCGACAACCAAAATTTTTTTGGGAGAATTCTGCCCAGCAGATCTGACAGCATCTGTGGAGAGAGAATAGGGCCAACATTTTGAGTGTAGATGACCCTTCGTCTTATTTGCTGACCAAGGTTAGGAACTAAATATTCCAGAGTACTTGACATTTTGGAAGGACAGATATTATAGAAGAGGAATGCAGTGGCCCTGATCATAAATGATGACACAGGACAATAATTGATGAAGAATTTTGGCTTGGAAAAATAGGCATTAGAATCAATATGGGTGGTGATAAAAAATGTGTCAGAAAATACTGTTGAAAGTAGTTTATAGGCTTCCTAACAGTAGTTATGTTGTTGGACATGGTATTAGGCATGAAACAAAAGGAGTTTGTAACAAAGGTAATGCAAAAATCATGGGGGATTTAATCTTTATAGAGAGTGGAAAAACCAAATTGGCAAAAGTACTTTGGCGGATAGATTTATGGAATGCATTCACAATAGTTTTCGAGGATAGTATCCAATGAAACTAACTAGGGAAGTGATTATTTTATAGTTTTATCTTGTGTAATGAGGCAGGGTTAGTAATCTTGTGGGAATGGATCCTCTGGGGATGAGGGATCATGATATGGTAGAATTTCATGTTAAGCTCAAAGTGATGTACTTAATTCTGAAACTAGGGTATAAAATTACAAAGGTATAAGGAGTGAGTCAGCTAAGTTAGATTGGAAAATTAGACAAAAAGATATGACCATAGTAAATAAGCAATGGCAAACAATATAAAATGCTTCATAATTCTCTACAAATATATATTCCCTTGAGAAATAAAAGCCCCATGGGAAAATTGATCCATCAGTGGCCAGCTGAAGAGATTAAATTAAAGGAAGAGGCTAATAATGTTGCCAAGAATTGGAAGAGTTTTAGAAACCAGCAAAAGATAACCAAAAAAAAGATAGAGGGAGAAAATAGAACAAGAATAAACTAGAAAGAAACATAAAAACAAAACGTAAAATCTTCGGCAGGTATGTTGAAAGGGAGAGAGTAGTGAAAGTAAATGTTGGCCCCTGAGAGGCTGAGACAGGAGAAATTATAATGGAATATTTGGAATTAACAGAAATGTTATTCAGATACCTTGATTTTTAAATCGGATGTGGGGAACGTGGTTCCTGGATAATTTCCAGGTCCTGATGCTGCACTGCTGTTGCATCTTTCAGGTGATGCTATCTTGAAATGTAAATGCCCTGATTGAGCTGGGAGTTGAGCTCGGAACTTTAGCCTAATTAGAGGTGAACAAAACCCTTGTCCACTTCCCCTTCTTGCATCATGTTCCGGAGGCAGTGGCATTTTGAAATCACACCCCTTTCAACCCCATGAGCAATTGAAAATCTTGGCTTTGTTATCTGTCTTCAAAGTAGGAAACACAAAACATTTAAAATACTGGGGAACCAAAGGTCTAATAAGAGTAAAAAATTAAAATAAATTAATATTAGTAGATAAGAAGTACTGGAGAAGTTAATGGGACTAAAAGCCAACAAATCCCCTGGGCCTACATCCTAGCGTTCTAAAAGATGTGGTTGCAGAGATAGTGATTGTGATCTTTCAATGTTTCCTAAATTCTGAAATGGTTCCAGTGGATTTGAAGGTAACAAATGTAACCCCACCCATTCAAGAAAGAAAGAATAGAGACAGAAATTAGGGAACTAACAGCCAGTTAGCCCGACATCAGTCATCAGGAAATGACTGGAATTCATTAGTAAGGAAGTGTTCATTCAGTACTTAAAAAATGTGGTATCATCTTTAAAGGGTGTCCTGAAAATCTGTATACACTCCCCTGCCCTGACCCCAAGCCAGCCCACCATTGAGGTTAGAGCAACTCTCACACACACACACACACACACACACACACACTCACACTCGTATACTCGCACTCTCATACTCACTCCATCTCTTCCGTTCACTCCAGGCCACTACCACATATAAATGAATCCCCCCCCATGCGGCTCCCACTGGGGCTGCCCTTTGGTGCAGGTTGGCACTGCTGCGGGGGGCTGTGTGGGAGTAGGTCTCCCAATTCACTAGGAGATCGGGGCGCAATCGTGCCGGTGCACTCTGCAGTCAGCTTCCCTGGCATATTTAAGCTCCATCACCCACCCCCCAACAGCGCAAAGCTCCCAGCTGTTAAAAAAACTGACAAGTGTGCCTGAGCATGCAAAAGACCAGCGTGGAACATTCCCATTTTCACACTGTTACAACGCATACAGTTTTTTGGGGGAAAATTTCCTTGAGAGTCGAGATCGAGGAGGATATTCTCAGGCTTACGGATTCAGCCATTTCACATTGAGATAAGGAGAAATTTCTTCATTCAGAGGGTTTTGAATCTTTGCATTCCTACCCCAGATGGTTGTGGAATGCATCGTCATCGGGTATGTTCAAGTCTGAGATAGATAGATAGATTTTTGAACCCTAAGAGAATCAAGGGATATTAGGATTGAGTGAGAAGTTGGAGTCAGGGTAGAAAATCAGCCAGGACCTTATTGAATAATGAAGCAGACCTCAGGGCAGAATGGCCTACTTCTGCTCCTCTTTCTTGTGTTTTGAACAAAGGCATCCAAGAGTATCTGAGAGTAAATATGGTACCTGACAAAACCTTGACGGAAATTATCTAATTAATGTTGACATTTGGCATTCTCCTGGTCTGTAGTGTTGGTTTACCTACTGTACCATTGGAAAGCCCCAACAGCGTCCTTGTTAAAATCATTTTTAGTGAAAACTGAATCAAATCCACCAGCAACAAAGCTAACTAATCACAGTGTTTTCACTAAAAGCATCTGTTTCCTTATAATGATCCATGCTGAAGTTTTATAGGCTTATGCTGTTCATTACTATTATTGTCTGGCATTAGAATGCAGAACAAGCCAAGTAGCTGTGTATTGTTCAGCACTTTGACCTTAATTCCCATTACAAAATAGTGTGTTACTCCAACATTCTTATTTTCCGTTAGAGGAAAGTCACATTGAAAGAGGATGCTAGGATTGACCTCTGCATCCTCCTGATCAGCCACTGTGTTGTCCGTATAAACCACAAACAAACCAATTAAATAGGGTTTCTGTTAATCTTCTGCCAAAATGATGAGATCTTTAACATGCAAAATGTCTCAAACTGTTTCAAAATTAGGCAGGAAGTAGAAAATGAATAGAATTTAAATAAGAGTTAGGAGCAAAAGTATGCTAACTGAACATATGGTCAAAGGGATGGACTGAGGAAGTTAGGTTGCTGGAGAAGTTCAGAATAGAAATTGCAATGCGAGATGTGAGAGCTAAAGATGTTGTTGTCAGTCATAAACAGATGGCAAGGTGAGGACGTACAGTATGTTAAACAAACTTGGCAGTGAGCCCAGACCCCCAAAAAGCATTAGCTCCCCTCCGTTCAGACAACTGAAGTGAATTATTGACTTTGCTTGATTGACATCTTTAAGTGTTCATAATTTGTTCTTTCTGTGATCTTTTCATCAATGTCTCAATGTTTATTTGTACAAGGTTAAGAGGTGTGAAGTGTTTGAGACTTCTGTTGTTGATACTTCACTAGTCTGTCTGATTGACGTTTTTATAGGGTTGTAGGAATGGCAATTTTTCAAAAGATTTATGAATGGGTGTTTTATTTATCGCAACAGTTCCACACTTGCTATTATTATGTGGCTCATGTAATGGGCATGGAAGGGGCATAAGTTAGCATTGCGTTGGCGTGGGCAGTATGAGGGGCCAAGAGAGGTTGTTCTGGAGCATGAGAGTTCTCATTGAGTTGCTATGGAGAGTATAAGGGACCATTGGCAGTGGTTGGCTTGGGTTTGCATGGAGGATGGAAGGGGGAGGTGAGCAGGTGTGAGAGCTGAGAGTTAGAGTGCCTAAAATCTTTTAACACAGCTGGCACTATATTGCAGAGAATCAAAGTGGGCCTTCTAACCAGCCCACCTTGGCACTTGACAAGCGGCACCTTGGCTCATGGCTGCTGATTTTGCTTCTGGAGTTGGTGGGTCCAACTATATCGCACCATCCCACCCCTAAGCAAAGATTATATGTATCAGAACACTTTGTTAATGAATCAGGTTGTAGAGTCAGGAAATATCCCGACTCAGACTACCTACCTCCTTAGCTAAATTCTGGCCCGTTATTTACAAGTCAGGCTATTTTAAAGAAGGATGATCAATTTTAATATTGTCCTGTTTAATTACATTTACTCTGTGTGAATACTGCATTTGAATTTGAGCTTGTTAGGTGAAGTTGTTGATTACGGAACTTAAGTAACATCAGTGAAAATACAATCATTAAGCCAATGATTGAAATGATGTTAATTCAAGTCTTCAACAATGTTATTTCAAGTCCCTTCTGTGAGTTATTAGTTTGCTATTCTTCCCAGCCGGTTCTTCTCTTAACTATCTGCACTTCAACATAGATATTCAGAATGTTGATCCAGATGTCAAAAATGTTGTTTAATAAATTATGGTACCAAGCAATTTTTTGTTACTAAAGTAGAAACGTGAAGCCTCACAACACTCTTCCTCTATTTATTATGAAGTTGTGAATTGTACATTGTTCACCTCTATACCTACCATCCTCACCACTATAAAAACCCTCATCTCGGTAATACTGCCAGTTCTCTGGCTAGGGGAGCAGTTTTCTCTGGTGCACAAGTCTTCAGTGTTACAGCCTGCACTGTGTTCAATACATTCTGCTGCTTCTTCATATAATAGTGCTGGACATTCCTGGTCACCAGCATCTATGATAGTGGGGATCCAGGTGGTGGGCTGAATTGGATTGTAAACTGGACATTTTAAGCCGAAGTTGTGCAAAATTTAAGCTTTGTAAACATTATACCTTGCTGTCAAGTGTGAGGATTCATTGTTATTAAATAGTGTTGATGGAGTCGGCTTCTCTAGCTAGTTGCCTGATTGTCCACCACCATTCATGGCTGAGTGTCATAGAGCTGGACCTACACAAAGGAGGGTATCCTCACTATGGCGATGAAACTTTTGACTTCACAAAGATGGTTTGGTCATCACTCCTTCTAGTGATTGTGGACAGATGTATTTGTGATAGGTGGCTTTGTTCACTCACCACCTAGCACAGGCCTAATCTGATCATTAGAACAGAAATGCGGTGGAAAGACTATGGATATTTGGCCCCACATTGTGTGTAATTTGTGAGTTGTGGTTTGTACATAGATAAAGTACTGTTGTATAGTTACATGGAAGAGACCGGCTGACTTGGTTGCTATTTTCATTTATAATCAACTGATTCTCAATTACCTTGGCAAATTAGTGATACTGTTAGCTCCAACTTCAGATTTCTTCCCATTCGGCACATATTCCCTAATGCCCAATCAAGACTCACAATGCCAATTGTAGCTGGTTGGAGTCATGCCTGACACAAGGGAAGATGGTTGTGGTTGTTGGCGGTCAATCATCTCAGTTCCAGGACATCACTGCAGGAGTTCCTCAGGATAGTGTCCGAGGCCCAACCATCTTCAGCTGCTTCACCAGTGACCTCCTTTCTATCACAAGGTTAGAAGTGGGGATGTTTGCTAATAGTTGCATAAGTGTTTAGTACTATTCGCGACTCCTCAGATGCTGAAGCAAACCATGTCCTAATGCAGCAAGACCTGGACAATATTCCGGCTTAGGCTGACAAGTATCATTTAGCATCCACGCCACTCTAATGCCAGGCAATGACTATCTCCAACAAGAGAGGATCTAACCATTGTCTCTTGACGTTCGATGAATGGCATTACCATCACTGAATACCCCACTATCAACATCCTGCAGGTTACCATTGAGCAGAAACTTAACTGAATTAGCCTTATAAATACTGTAGCTACTAGAGCAGGTCAGACGCTAGCAATCCAGTGGTGAGTAACTCATCTTTTGACTCCCCAAAGCCTGCCCACAAACTGCAAGACATAAGTCAGGGTGTGTGAAAGAATACTGTCCCCTTGCCTGAATGAGTGCAGCTCCAACAACTCTTGAGAAGCTCGAACAAAGCAGCCCGCTTTATTGGCACCCCACTCACAAACATGCACTCCCTCCATTACCGACCCGACCAACAGTGGCAGCAGTGTGTACCATCTACCAGATGCACTGCAGGAACTCACCAAGGCTCATCAGGCAGCATCTTCCAAACCCATAATCACTACCATCTAGCAGGACAAGGGCAACAGATAGCAGCTGAAAGTTACCCTCCAAGTCACACACCATCCTGATTTGGAACTACATCGTCATCACTGGGTCAAAATCCTGGAGCTCCCTCCCTAACAGCACTATGGATGTACCCACACTACAGGGACTGCAGCGATTCAAGAAGGCAACTCACCACCACCTTCTCAAGAGCAATTAGGGATGGGCAATAAACGCTGGTCTAGCCAGCGAGGCCCACATTCTGTAAATGATTGAAAAAAATAATTTGATTTGTATCGGGTGGCACAGTGGTTAGCACTGCTGCCTCACAGCCCCAGGGACCTAGGTTCGATTCCTGGCTTGGGTCACTGCCTGTGCAAAGTCTGCACGTTCTCCCAGTGTCTGTGTGGGTTTACTCCGGGTGGTCCGGTTTGCTCTCTCAGTGCTAAAGACGTGTTGGTTAGGTGCATTGACCATGCTAAATTCTTCCTCAGTGTACCTGAACAGGCACCAGAGTGTGGTGACTCGGGGATTTTCACAGTATCTTCACTGCAGTGTTAATGTAAGCCTACTTGTGACTCATCATAAATTCACCTGGGTGGAGTTAGGAGAGGCGAGGTAGTTGCAGTAAAATCTGTGACAGGAGAGCCGCTGTTAATAATTTGCAGATCTCTTTTGCAAAAGCTGAAATTATTTGCTTACATATTACATAACCTGCTAGTGCAATGTTTGTTTTGAATCATGACATTAGTTTTGCATGAATTGTTAAATTCAACAGCTTTCCAAATAGTGCTCGTTAAGAGCTGATAGGAAATAAAAAAATATATATTTTAAATCCTGTTAGTATCTCTTTTCCCAAATCCAATTCCTACAAGATACGGATAATTACAAAAAAACAGAATAACAAGTTGTTTGATAATTAAAGCATTTGCTTTATTACCTGGAAGGTCTCTGATGTGTAGCTGATTCTCGCTGGTTTGTGATTTCCTTGTTGCTATTATTTCCAGACAGATTGGATGAACTGTAAAAAAAAAATCAGACTTGCTGAAAGGATTAGCACATTTTCTACATGTCTTTTTAATCCAGAGCCCATTTATAATCTGAATGTTGCATGAATTGCAATATTTTAGAAACAAATTAGGCTCAATTACTTGGCCATTCCAACAGCTTTGCAGTAACTGCTGCAGGAATCCAGCTACACAGCCAGAAATGTGTGGACAGCTGTATGCCCCTGATTCCTGTCTACACTAGGAGCTCCAAGTCAGCCTTGTAAGGATGGAGAATTGACTGGGTGCTGTGAATTTGCATATCCCTCTGTGGGGCACACGATAAGGTTAGAAGCCAGGTGCAGTGATGATGTCAGCTTCCAGAATACCACAAGGGAAAATGGCCTGGACCTCTTAAGAGGGAGGTAGTTAAGTATTGGCCTCCTTGTTGAAAGAGCAGAAGAAAACTTTTCTCCAGGTGGTAAGGAACAGACAAAACTCCACCCCCATCTATCGGATGGGAGCCAGTTGCCAGACAGCCTGGCAGCAGGCAGGCAAGAACCCGCAGTGCACTCTGAATGGCATAGATACATGTCAAACCCTGCAAATTAGATGCCCTCTCACTTTCCCCACATACCTCCTTGAGATCAGTGCCAGAGGGCTTGAGCAAGAGGGATACTGCTCTAACAGCTAAGACTGTTGTCCTAGAATTTTATCAACCAATATTTCGATACTGCTCATTCTTGGGAAGACAAAAATTAGTTCATTAAATATATGGAAACTGATGCGAAAATATTGAAAGCCTGGCAAATGAATTATGTTAAAAACTATGCAGCATCCCTGCACTCCTCCACCTCCCTGATGCCCAAGATGTGCTGATGCAGGCAGAGATGCTTTCTGGGTTATTAGTTGGTACTAATGAACTGAAACAGATTGGCGAGAAAAGGCAATTGCCACTACCTAACAAGCCCTTACAAGGCTATTCATATGAAGGGGACAGGTGTTCTGTATGTCGGAAGTTCTTGCTTCACTGACTCAGGGCATTTTAGTCAATTCAAGTATGAGAGAGATTCCATGCCCCCATCAAAGAGGAGTCTGATAGTGGGCAAGTGATGATTTTCCAACCATGTGAGGCAGGTGGAGATGCACTTAGTGGCATGGCTGCCCATCACAATGAGGTGTTCCCCTACTAACTCTTCAAATTCCAATGGCCAAGATCCCAGTGTAACATGCCAAATTATATCACCTGGAATTTAGCAGTCTTAATGTTTTCAGCATTAAATAATCTATTGGTAGCTTTTTTTTTAGGGAGGGATAAATGATGTGAAATGTTATGAACAAAAGAAGTTAATACATATTCTTTCTTTTAGATACAGGGGTCCATAAAGAGAAAGCTGGAAGGAAATGGTTCACCTGTCAGCAACGAAAGACAAAATGGCATTTCAGATGGGCCTTTCCAAATGGATATTAAGAGAATACGAGTGGATGAAGGTGGTCTTGCAATAGGCCAAAGTGGGCATCAGCTCAGTAATGGACAAGGCCAAAACATGCAGGTTTCAGTCACAATGGGACCCACAACTTCAGGAAAAGACAGTGGCTTGATAGGAAACACTCAAGCCAACGGTAGCGACGTCAGTTCTGGGTTCAGCTTGCCACTCAACAAGGAGATGAAACAGGAGCCAGTGGAGAGTGTTTCATGCGCTGAGAGTTTAAACAACCAAATCTCCAGCGGCAATATGTTATTCGAACCCAAAGATGATCTGGGAATGCAGTTGCTTGATCCAGATTTGCAGGATTTGTTTGATGAGTTGACAAATATGTCTGGTGTTCCTCCGCTGAGTGATATTGATTTGGACAACATGTTAAACCCCAGCATTAGGAATGAAGAATCATTCAACATGGACCTTGGCCAGCAAAACCAGAGCAGTACACCGAAACCACACTCGCAGTTGGAAAATCCAACTGTAAAAACGGAATACTCACCTGGTTTTACCCAGGCACCAGTTGGGTCACCCCAAATGCGACCTCCTTCCGCTGGGCCACCGTATTCCATGACAAATGCAACCATGTCCATTCCTTCCCCCATCTCGTCAGCACCTCAAAGTCAAAACCAGCCACAGCAGCCTTTACCTTCAGCAACAAACAGAGGCCTGTCCAATTGGCATGACATGTCTCATGCACAGCAGCTAAAAAAGATTGCGGACAATCGGCAGCAGCACGCTATGCTCCAGCACCAACAGCAGAATCAGGCATCCAGCTGGCCACCTGCCCCACAGTCGGGTCCTTCTTCAGGAAATTTTGGCCAGGAGAAAATACCCAGTCCTTCCCTCCACCAACAGCCCTTCAGCCCCCAAAATTCTCTGCTCACTGGGGTGTCAACCAACAACAGTCAGGCCAAAAACATGAATAACTGCCTCTACAAGACACCAACTGCAGCGCAGACTAGCCACATGGATATGATAATTCACCAGCAGCAGGCTCACAGTATAAACCGCAGCATGATGAATACCAATTCTGCATCACCAGACCAACTTTCATACAATAATACTAAGCCCTTGTCTCATTTTGATCCAGAGTCAGGCCAGATCTCTTCCATACTGGGCTCCCAGAGCAAACCTTCTGTCTTGCATTACACTCAGCAGCAGCAACCCTCAGCACCAATGCAACAGCAGCCGCCGCCACCACCAACGAGTCACCTCCAAAATCAGCCGTTGCAGCGGGCACAGAATATGCCAATTGCGCTGCAGCAAAAGATACTGCTGCAGAAGATGCAACAGAACCAACAATCTTCAGGGGTGCAGTATCCTCTGGCCCAACACCGACAGGTACGTGTTAGCCTTTTTCAAATGTCTGACTGCAGTCACAATATAAAAACATTAGCATCTTCTTTCCCCCGTTTTTCTTAATCCAGCACCATATTCAGCAAATTTCTTGTATCACTTGTGTATCATAGTTAACCTCCTGCTACTCCATCAACAGGTTTGCCATAGTGGCTGACTGGGGAAGCTACATTGCTCAATATACTTTTCTTATGAGTCAAACACATCTCCCACCAGAAAAGTCAGCACTGATCTTTATCTTTTATTTTGCTCTTACATTCCTGATCTTTAACATACATTAATGATGTAGTGTTCAATGCATCATCGATTTACAATGCCAAACTGGTTCTGCCTACAAATTATTAATATAATTACCAATGTTATTGGAAGTTAAAAGGCATTACTTGAAATTCAAAAACTTGGAACTTAAAAATGATTTAAATACATTTTTATTGTGATACAAACTAAGATTTTTAAAGAACTCCGATTTTAATTTGATTATGTTTAAATTACCTCAGCTGTGCTGTTAGTTGGATTAAGTACATCAGTCCTGAAATATCTTGGGGAGAGTCTCCCGCTGTGAGCGATTGCAGAATATACTATGTGCAGTCAAGCTTTGGATAGTTTGTAAGCATCTATGACAAGAGTTTAGCCTCAATTATTGCGTCCAATTCTGAGCACCAGACTTCAAGAAGAAAACAGTGGCTCTGAAGGAGGTGCAAAAGAGATTTTCTGGAATGGTTCTCTGGATGTGGGGCTAAAATTACGCGGGTAAATTGGAAAAGCCATTGGAGAAAATTAAGAGAGGGTTTGATATCAGTGTTTATAATCAGGAAAGAAAGCAGAAAGAACTTGCATTTAAGCAATCTTTTTTCTCAACCTTGACCTCCCAAAGCTTATAGTTTTGAACTGTGGTCACTGCTATAATGTAGGAAAGAAATGTTTAGATAGAATAAACATAGGGAAACTGTTTCTAACACAGAAAGGTCAATAACTGGAGGGATTTAAGGTGATTGGCAAAAAGTGGCATGAGGAAGTGATATTTTTATGCAATAAGTGGTTAAGATTTGGAAGGCTCTGTAAATTTATGCTGCAATATCTTCAAGGATAGTGTATCCTTCCTAAAGTGTAAACACAAAATCAAAGTAGTCTTCAAAAGGCAATTGGCTAAATGCTTGAAGGAGAGAAAAAAAGCGCTGCGTTTTTTATGTTGAGGGCTACGCCGCAAGAACAGGGAGGGATTAGCTGGATTGTTTTTCAAAAGATCTAGAGCGGACAGAGTGGGTTGAATCACTGTTTCTTGTGCTATATTATTTTGAGATTCTACTAACTCAGGAGGTCAACAAGTAGTGTAATGATGTCTGGGACAGAGGTACAAGAGTAGATAATTAAACCTCGAGCCTGTTCCACCGTTAAATGAAATCATGACTTATCTGTAACATAACTCCATGTATCCACCTTTGTCACCCTTTGGCAAACAAAAGTCTATCAGCCCCAGTTCTAAAATTAACAATTGCTCCAGTATCATTTGATATTGGCAGAAGAGAACTTCTGCTGTCCTGTCTACAACTGCTTCCTACTTTCACTCCTGAACGGTCTGCCTTTAATATTTTGATGTGGAGATGCTGGCGTTGGACTGGGGTAAACACAGTAAAAGTTTTAACAACACCAGGTTAAAGTCCAACAGGTTTAATGGCATTTGCTACCAAATAAACCTGTTGGACTTTAACCTGGTGTTGTTAAAACTTTTAATATTTTGACCATGCTCCCCTAGTCTTAGAACCTGAAGTTTAGGAAATAGTTTCTTCCAACATCCTTTATCTATTCCCCTAAACATCTTGAAAATTGTGATCAAATTATCTTTTAACATTCCAAATTCCCTGCAATTTAACGCTAGTATCTAGCAACATTGGATTGTACACCCTCCAAGGCCAATATATCCTCACCAAAGGTATAGTGCATGGAACTCAGGAGTGATCTGACCAGGGCCTTTTGTAACTGAAGGATGATTTCTGTCCCCTTTCATTCTAGACCTCTTGATAAAAGGGCCAGCGTTCCATCAGCTCTTTCCATTCTTTTCTGTCCCTGCCGCGACATTTTAATGATCTGTCCCTGAACCCCTAAGATTCTTTGGAACTCCACCGTTTCCAGCTGTTCACCATTTATAAAGTACCCTGTTCCATCTCTTTTTGGTCAGAAGTGCGTCACCTCACATTTTCCTACATTGAAATCTATGTGCCCACAGTTTTACCCATTCATTTAATCTACCATTATCTCATAACTTTATTCTAAAAGGTGAGGGTAAGCATTTCAGCGGTAGTGGTGTAAAGTAGGGGAGAAGCAGTGACACAAGTGGTGTTGATGGTCTTTATGTTGATAACAGAATGCAGTTTGAATCTAATCTCCGAGTTAAACAGGATGTTAATGGACCATTGGACATCTGATATAGCAATAACAGCAGAATGGAGATGAATATACATAACAATAGGACCATTCATTAATTTCAAAGGCTCATGCACGGTTTTGTTATACAAAGATGCTAGTGGATAATGGAGTGGAGGATAATTTGAACTATGCATATTTGAGGTACCACTTCGTTACTCATTCACTTTTGAGAAGCATGGATGTAAAATTATAGAATCGTCAAATTCATTCAGTGCAGATGGAGGCCATTTGGCCCATCGAGTCTGCACCGACTCTCTGACAGAGTTTTTACCCAGGCCCTCTCCCCTGCCCTATCCCCATAACCCCACACATTTACCATGACCAATCCAGCCAACCTGCACATCTTTAGATTGTGATAGGAAACCAGAGCACCCGGAGGAAACCCATGCAGACAACAGGAAATGTGCAAACTCCACACAGACACCTAGGCTGGAATTGAACCTGGCTCCCTGGCTCTGTGAGACAACAGTGCTAACCACTCTCCCATTGTGCCGGCCTCTAGACGGCCAGTGCATGTTCTATATGTTGGAAGTTCTCTATAGGTGCAGGTAGCTCTCTGGTGATAGCAGTGTTCCGTTCTATAAGGTTGATTAGTTTTCCAGTGATTACAGTGTGCAGTTCTATAGGGCTGATTGGCTCATGTTGATTGCAGTGTGCAGTTCTATAAAAGTGAATCGCTCTCCAGTGATGGTCACATGAAAATTTATGGCTGTGGTTCTCTCTGGTGATTACAGTACTCTGTTCTCTTGGTGCGTGCGTCATGTTGGTTCATTGCTAGTTTATTTTCCAGGGGTTTTTGCCACAAGGGAAATTGTTGCCATTCAAGAACTGGAGCCTTATCAGTTTTGAGCTTTCCTAATTGATCCAAACTCACATTACCATCAATTTAGTATTAATAATGCTCTTCAATACAGAAGATTCCCCCATCTGGAATGGAAGCATCATCTGCAGGAGTAAAGACTGATGCAAAACAGTCATCTAAAGAGTTCTGCCATCTCCTGAACATCTGGTTGGATCTGTCATATGCTATTCTTTAATGTCTCTATGTGATCCTTAATGGTCTCTGACTTCTAACATAATTGAAAAATCTTTTACAATTACACATAGTCATAGAGTTTTACATCATAAAAAGAGACCCTTCAGCCAATCATCTCTATGCCAGCCATCAAGCACCTATCTGTTCTAATTCCATTTTCCAGCACTTGGTCCACATCATTTTCTTTTCCAGAGATCTCTTAGCTAATCTTATGGCAGTTTGCATCTATCTTAATTGCCTGGGATATTCCCTGTTCTCCTGTAATTCAAATGCCTTCAGTGTGTCAAATGGTTTCTGTTTAAGTTTTCCATTCCTCATCAACCACAATGTTTCTGTTTTACGAGGGCCCTTTTAAACATTGGGACATAAATGGCCTGACTCTCCGAGACTGGTTTTGAATCGAGCCCATTTGTCCTCAGTGTTCGATTGGCCAACCTATTAGATAAGCAATCAATATTTGCCATTTTTGTAAATTTAGCCCTTTTAATATCTGGAACCAGCATTGCCTTGGATTGGCCAATAAGATGAATCATAATTCTAATATGATCAGCACTGGTCGGGTGTACCTCCACTTGGAGGTTTGATGCAACACTAAAATCTGCTAAAATCCAGATCTAGAATTTGTTTTGCCTGCTTTGCACTTTGCAGTGAGAAACCTCACTGATGGTGTGCACAGGATTTTCAGCTATTCCCCCCACTTTGCCAGAAGGTTCATTGTTGCACCAATTAATACAATGACATCAGCTGACGTACCATTGCTTTGTGGTCCTGCAGCCATTCGCATACCGTAATGTACAGAATGACAGATAGAGAGCTTCGACATCATGTCTCAATTTTCAACAATACTCGAGAACATTTTTTTTCTACAATGTTCAAAACATTGATCGTTTTCATGAAGATAAGATCTTACGATCTATTTTATGATTTCTGTCTTCACTAAAAGAGATTTCCTCAATGCAGTGTATGTAATGAAATTGAAAACCTGCATCTTAAAGAATGATTGTTACACAAGGCAACTGAGGAAAACTTCCATTGTGGTGCCTACACAAAGAGAGAGAAAAACGCTAGGCAATTTTAATAAATGCAAATGTTTGATGAGAAACTCTACAACTTTGATACGTGGTTTGTGGTGTCACACTGACACTAAAAGAGGTTGCCTTTCATTTATTTCAACAGCCTGCTTTAAGAGGAAATTTGTGGCTTTGTAAGGTTTCTTTTTTGCCTTTCCTGTGCAAATGGTAAAGTCCCTACGGCAAAAACAATTAAATCTATTGCCAACTGTTGACAATGAATGTTAACGCAAATCTGTGGTATTGCAACTTTCCAAAGTCACTAGCCTGGCATTAATGGATTCCAACAGCTGAATGAGTTTCACATGTTGATATTCCATATATTGTTACTGTAACTCGGTGAGTAAGGAGGCAACATATTTGTCAGAGGTGAGAGCATCATGCAACATGCTGAGTGTGCAAGTGTACAGCTGACAGTAAACTGTGATAAAGTGTTGCTGAGATTGCATTCTGAGGAGCCCTAAATTCGCACCTTTTCGACAGCAGCAGAAATATGTGACTACAGTTTCTTCCAGCTCTCCTTTCATTTCCTAGGTTGACTTTAATCAAACAACTAATTTACATTAAAAAGGAATACCTAAGAAAATTAGCTACAGCAGAAGAGTGCGCTTAAGTATGAAGTTGTATTTTCAGTATAGAGAATGCACATCGTCACCATCTGACAGTCAACCCTCCATTTACTGCCAATCATATGGTGGGAAGAAATCAACTCTCTGTCTCTCTGACCATACCTGACTGACAGAAAACCAAGATTAGGTTAGCTAACATCCCTTTCAAATTGAAATTTATATTTAAAGTATTTTAAATGTAAATGTATTCAAATAGGGTAAATATAAATTATATATATTTTAAATGATCAAAACTGATGGCCCTTAATTTAACTGATATTCCAATCAGCCCCACGACATTTCCGGTCACATCAACAAATGACATATGGCTGTTGTTTGCTGATACCACGCGCGCCAATGTTTACCTTATGCAGTTCTGTGGAAAGTGATTAAAAATAACAGAAGTAAAATACCAGAATACACAACAGTCTATCAAAATCTGAAAGGAGAAAAGATGGGCTAACATTTCAACTGGAGACCCGTCATTAGAATTCAGTGAGATGTGGCAACTGACACCTGAAACATTAATCTGTCTTTTCTCCTTTGAATTATTCACCATTTTTGACAAGACGTTGTGAGTGATGGTTCAAGCTTCAGCAATCTGAGGCATTTCTTGAAGCAGTGGTCTGACTCTAGTCAGAAACTGGCTGTGTTCAATTGCTGCGTCTCCTGCGAACTCTGAGGGAATGGGGGAGGGGGGGTAGTCACAGTGAGGTGCTCCAAAATGTCCACTACATCAATCGCCAACTGACTGCTGAGAAAGATATGTCCTGCAGCGAGTGCAAGTTTCCATGGCGTTGAACCTTGTTTTTAAATCAAAGTGGCTTTGTGCAGCAAAATCTTTATGAAGACATTTATGATTACGGTGCACCCAGCACAGAGGAAATCCTTCCCCGTTATGATTACTTTTAGTTGAAATGCATTTAGTGCAACATTGCATCGTTACATCTCCAATCGCATCGTCTTTTCCTGTCTGCATACAAACATGGGAAAACATATTATAAGAGTTGGGATCAGGTCCTGAAAAAGGATGAATTGGAAAAAGAAGCCAAAATGAATTTTGATTTCAGCGCAATGAAAATAGAGAGGAAGAAATCTGTCAGGCACCATATCTCATCGTTTTAAGGATAAAACTATAATCAAAAGAATAAAATAAATGTTAAGTAATACAAGCAAACAGTTAAACCACAACTCTAACTCTGGGCAAGAGCAGCGAAAGAAAGAAGTGAGCAGCAGCAAATTATCTGGTCTGTGGCAATGTGAAGCCAGGGCAATTTTAACTTGCAGGTTTCAGCTGCATAGGCCCTGGTAGTGTCCGTCCAAACTCCGGTGGGATTTTGAGGTTTTTGGGAAACCAAGGTTCGCTAACTAGAGACCTGAAGGAGCAGTTACCAGCATTCAGGAAAACAGTTGTGAAGGGGTTCCAGAAGGCTTTAGGATCGAGTTGAGGGAGGTAGCGGGGTTATATGAACGGGGTAGGTTGGGAAGGTGCGATAGGAGCAGTGGGGAGATTGGGACGCGGGAGATCAAAATTTTTCCCCCCAAGGGCAGGAGTTCCCTGCCTCTCCTGAAGAGGGAAAATAGAGCATTTACCTTTTTGGGCCTCTTTGGAATTGGCTCCCCATACCACCAAGTTAGTCTGGCAGTAAAGCAGCATTGACTTCCCTGTGTAAGCCTTTGGTTAAAATTAAATTGTGCCTGATAGCATCATCAGGTCTGTGTAGGATCACACTGACTTCCAGCATGCATCCCTCCCCCTACTCAGAAGATCAGACCTGCAGGAAGAGGGAGTTGTTGGTGTGGGTAAAGCCCACAGATTGTTTTAACTATGTGTTTGTCTAGTTTCCAACAAGAGTGACGTTTTTTTTAATTTTCTGTGAAGTTATGTAGGCCTGTCACCACATGCACTGAGATTTTAGCTCCCGGACTAAGTGAGAGCACAATACAACAACAGTGCCTGGCCTTTCAAATTCTATTCAGCAACTTTCTCAAACACAAAGCAATTCAACGTTGACTTTTGTCTGAATCTTAAGGCACTGTTTATGTGGTTCAGTATCAGAATTAGAGGAAAATAAAA
Source organism: Mustelus asterias (assembly GCF_964213995.1). Taxonomy (NCBI): domain Eukaryota; kingdom Metazoa; phylum Chordata; class Chondrichthyes; order Carcharhiniformes; family Triakidae; genus Mustelus; species Mustelus asterias. The sequence continues at coordinate 58,904,931 of NC_135810.1, read as the reverse complement.
GATGGACTTGCATTATTGAACAATTTCCATGACCAGCACCTTCTCAAAGCACTTTCTAGCCAATGTGGTGCTTTTGAATTACAGTCACTGTTGTAATGTGGCTTATACAGCAAACTCCCACAAATTGCCCATAAGTGTCCAGAGATGTGATCATGACCAGATAATCTGTTTTTGTGAAGTTAGTTGAAGGATAAACACTGACCAGAACGCTGGGAATAACTCGTCAGCTCCTGAATCCGTTCCATGGGAGCTTTTAAGTCCACCTGAAGCAGGCAGGTGAGGCTGATTAGGAACTTAAATGAAATAAAACTGCAGAGAACCATTTGCTCACTGAGTCAAAAGCAGCTTGGCTAATTGTATGCAACTACAATGATTTTGTACTACCTTTTGTTTTTGTAGACATGTTGCTTTTCTGGCCCCCACCAATCATTTGTGTTTCCATATCCAGACTTTCTGATCCATGCAGTTCTCCTTCAGCCAGGAATGTCCAAAGATGTGCAGGTTAGGTAGGTTGGCCATGCTAAATTGCCCTTAGTGTCCAGGTGGATTAGCTATGGTAAATGCTCAGGGTTATGGGGATAGGGTGGATGGAAGGACCTGGATGGGATGCTCTTTCAGAGAATCTGTGCAGATGCGATGGGCCAAATGGCCTCTTTCTGCACTGGAGGGATTCTATGGTTCTATGGCTGTAAGGTGGAGGGCTGAGACAGACCTTCTGTCAACACTGCCCGGCTTGACTAAAGGCTGTCATACTCCAAGCTAGATTTTATTATTTTTTTAAATAAATGCCTTAGTAGCAACACTGTCACGTTTTGCCTTCAGGCTCTATTCTTCTTCTATGATTTGGCAGAATGAAGTGCCAGTTTGCAGCAACAGATATTAACAAGGTTATTTACTTCCACTTCCATCGTGCTTTCAAGTACGTTTTCTGGATAGCAATACGTGTGGCAAGGGTGAATGATATCATTTATTGCACAGGACATTCAGTCATTTGCCAAATCCCCTTGCCTGAAAAAGAAACCCTTAGGTCTATTTATTAGAAGAAAACATTGCTGCAAAGTATTTTTCAAAGGAAAGACATTCTGTTTGCTACATTGGCTCTCTGAGTTGTGGTTTGGTGCGCAAAATACCTTTTGAAATTCTTGGACATTGACTCAACACTGACTTGAAGCATTGCACAACAGGGCAGACTGAATAGTTTGAGTGGTCTTGCGGGAAATGCATTGAGAAATGTGTATCAAAATATCTGCGTTCTGACAAGCTGAATAAAATCCAGTTTGGGGGTCTGTAGTAACATTTCAGCATCAAAAGCAATTATTTGAACAAGACTAAATTGGCTGAATCTTTAAATTGTCTTGATTCATCCATCCACTAAATGCTATTGTAAATATAAAATAGCATCCACTCACTGAACCACTTCAGCTGTTACTTATCTTATTTGTTGTCTTATTTTAAAATCAAGGCATTTAACATGTCACAAAGGGGTTTTCTCCCCATAAGTGTAAGAATCTGGACCTGGCTATCACCTATTTAATTAACTTATATTACTATCAAAGATTCATTTGTGGATGCTTGTAATCAAATGTATTGTGATTTTCCAAAATTAATTAAATTAGACAAGGAAAGCTCAAAAATTAATATTTTACCGTGATCACTGCATTTCATGACCGTGATTAATTTCAACTCCCTCTTTTAGAATATAAATGTGACTCTGTGCCAGAATGCAGGCGCCTTAGGCAGTTAACATCGTTGGTTTGAACAGTTAATACTCTGTTTTGCTGTTTTTTTTACAGTTCTTTAAAAGCACTTGGATATGACGTAAATTCCTGAGGCCTTACTAAATCAGCATACGGTGCTCATAATTTCTTTGCCTGTCATACTCACTTCACGTCAGATTTTTTGCAATAGTTAGTACTGGGCTTTACTAATTGGAGGCCTCAAGCCCTGGGGACAATTGAATAAGCTGTAATCTCAGCGAAGTGCTGAAGAGTGCACAGGAATTGCAATCACTCACTCACTCCTTTACACACACATGCACGCACCCAACAGATGCTGTTGCAGATGTAGTAGTGAGCATTTCAGTCAGAGTCACTGCACTTCTTTGTCTTGATTCAGCACGGAAGATGCTTAAATGAAGCAGGATGTGCTCTGCACTTCCCATGCTGAAGCAGTTGCAAAAAAACTATAACTCAAAGCTGAAAACCTTCCTGAGAGTTTAGATTTCAACACCATTTACTGTGGAGCTGCAAATTAATATTTTCTACAGAATTGCAGCTGTTCTTAAAGTTCCTGATATGCCCTGAGGAATGATTTCCATGCTGTGATCTGAGCTTAGTGTCTGAATCCATGAATTTTGAATAATTGGAGCTGCTTTGTTAATGTTGCAGTGGGATAATTCCATGGGTGCGATTTCCTTTCTGATGAACCCGCACTGTGTGTGCCTGGATATATCAGGTGGCAGATTCATACAAATGAATACTGTGTGTGTTTGTGCAGGCCTGAAGGAAAATAATTGATTTGAAAGGTGAACAGAAAAGTCTGGCCCCAAGCAGATGAGACGGGCAAAACAAAATAATCATGGATAGTGTACAGTAGATGAAACAGAGAGAGTTTCCAGACCCCATTCATCTTCCATTTGGCAGCAGACAAGCTGTAGGTTTCATTTCATTCTCTGCTGAAGGAGTGGCTCATCCTTAGTTAATCATCCAGGACTGGAAGGTCTGGCATTTGACCCCTGGTCTGTACTGAATCAGCTGATCTCAGCCAGGTGGCAGTAAGAGGTACTACCCCCCCCCCCCCCCCCCCCCCCCCCCCCCCCCCCCCCCCCCCCCATCCTCCCCAACTAAAAGCAGCTTATTTGCTTATGACCGGTAGCCAAGTTCCCTTTCCAAATTTCATTGAACTATGATTCATTTTCTCCCTGTGAAGATGCTGACACATTATGAAATGGCTCCACGGATCCCAGCAGTCCTCTGGCATCTTACTCCAGCAGTTGCTTAATGTGCCGGCGCCCAACCGAGAAGATCAGGAATTTTCACCCCCCCCCCAAACATCACACAGGTGAATTGCGAGTATGTGCCCTTTCTAAATTCCCTGTCCTCTCCCTCCCCCACCCCTACCCATAACCCCCTCCCAAAAAAAATCATGTGAGTACTGAGGTCTATAGATGTGCTCGTGTTGTTACCTTGACTGAGATCAGAAGACCAAGTAACACCAGGGACCGTTTGAGTGGCCCTCCTCCATTGTACAGCTCACTGTGTATCTTAAACTTTGGATAACAAATTAGTTCTGGAAAAAATACATCCTTTTTAGATTTCCTTTCCAGTTATGCCCCCTGAATATGTAGAAGAAGAGGGTGTTAATTGTTTTTAATTGTATCTAAGTGGTGGGCATTAACTGGGAATTCTCATGAGTCCCTATAAAAAGGAACAGAAAAAAACTGATTCCTAAGTTCAGAGGCGTATGTTTAAAATGCAAAACTATAAAAGTATAAAGATTGGCTCCAGTTCTGTCTTTCACAAGCTGGCTTTCTGAAATAAAACATGGCAGCAGAGAATGCTTGCCTGAAGTTGAAGGTTGCCAGCTGGAAAAAAACGATTCAGACAAAGAAAACTACTGTCCTAGTTGCTGTTGTCAAAAACGGTGAGAAACATGTATAAGTTGCTGGGGTGTGATTCCCCTAATGTTCTCCGTGTCAGAATCACACAACTAGTGGAATAATGAAATGAATATATGGACACGGATAACATCCTTACCAAAGATGAAATATGACCATGACATTGTTGCTTACTCTAAGAAGTAAAATCAGTAATAATGTATTTTGTAAATTGGAGACTGATAAAGTTCAGATTCTTGGATGAAATTTGCAAGAAACGTAATGAGTGGGATTTTCTGGCTGCACTCGTCTCAAGGCTGGAAATTCCAGCCCAAGGCCTATGGGCTTTGCAAGGTCCACTCCCGCCCGCTACGATTCTTGTGGCATTCCACCCAATATGTTTCCAAAGAGGCATGGTCAAACTTTGATAAATTTAAGAAAATCAGATGGTCAATCCATGGAGGAATATATCATGGACTTTAACAGATTGTATGAAATGTTGAAAAAAATTCAATTTTGGAATTCCTGGATCAATACCATTTTAAATTGCTGGATTCTGCTAAAGTGTTTCCTCAGGAAAGGCGCCTGTTTCTAACTGATGTTTGGTTCCCCGTGAGAGAGACCTTGTTGAATCAGATGCCTGCTGCCTTGAAAAAGGTTCCTGGAGAAGCAGTTATTTTAGCCTCCATGGAACAAATGGAACATTCTGTAGTGACATGAAGAACTGTGGACTCAATGATTGCCAGATCGAACCCAGATGTCAGTACGTTGGGAGAGTTAAAGACGTGTAGAATAAAGCTGAAAGCACCATTAGTGCGTTTGGCTAAACCAGCAGAAGACAGAATTGGAACAGCAATAGTAGGCAATTGAATCACAGAAATGGCCAAAAAACGGTTAATAGGTGCTTCAGGGGTGACTCAAAGTATGCTGTTGCGATGAACTGTCCAAAGAAGAGAAGAAAGGTTTTCAAAATGACACACAATACAGAGAATTCTGAGCAAGAGGACTGAAGATATGGATGAATCTACACTGACCATGCTGGTCATCATGAGTTTTAATCCTGTGATAAATATACAAGTTGTGTATCTTAGCTAGTGGTTGTACTTTGACAATCTGTATGTGGAATTAATTAGTTAAACTGTTATCTTGATTAAGCAGTGAGGATCAACTCAAGCTTAAAGAATATTAAAGTACTACTTGCATTTGTACTCCCTTCATAAAAAATGATGTTTCTCATCAGAGTGTTAGTCAAACATGAATGGCATCATGTGATAAGAATCAGAGAGAAAAATAACAGATTTCCCGCTAGCGTGGGGTGATGTCAATGGGAATTCCCAGTGACAGCAGTGGGACCAGAGAATCCCGCCGCTAGCAAACAACGCACCATCTCCCGCCAGCGGGAAACACGCAGCTGGGAGACCGGAGAATTTCACCCAACATATTGTAACATAGACAATTTGCTCACCTTACTTGTATAAAGTTAATAACCCTACCAAATGATGCAGTTGTGGCTGATGAGTATACAAGGATAACAAAGAAAGATTTGGGAGAACACTACCATGTCCCATTGTAAACCTTCCATTGATACATGACTTTAACAAAGTCCTGTAGTTGCTACAGATCTAAAGGTATGGGCCAAAAACAAAAATATTTTTCATTCTGCATGTTGCAAACCCAGCAACCAGATTTAGTCTTTCTACAATAATATTTAGGAAGGACAAAGATGATTATAGACAACCTCATGGAGAAATGGATAGGGTCTAGACTTGGGGGCGCCAGTGTAGTTTCTGACTGATAATGGAGGGGAATTTGCCAATGATGAGTTCAGAGACATGTGAAAACATGAACATCATGATTATCACAGCTGAAAGTCATTTCAGCCACGGACTCTATGAAAGGAATCACGGATGATTGCTGAAATGTCACATACAATTTTAACTGATCAGCCAGACTGCAGATCCACAACTGCCTTGGCATGGGTGGTTCATCCAAAGAATTAGCTCCAGATAGTTCAGGATATTTTCCCTATCAGTTAGTCTTGGGTGAAATCCCAAATTGTCTTTTGTGCTGAGTCATAGTCCTCCTGCTCTAGAAGAAACTACAGTTAATTCAATTTTTCTGTACAATTAAATGCTTTTCATGCTGCAGCGAAGTGGGCATTCACCAACGCTGAGGTCTCAGAGAACATTCAAAGAGCTCTGAGGCATCCTATAAGACCATCCAAGACAGAATTTGATTCTGGAGATTTGAAGTATTATAAAAGAGAAGCTCATTGGGATTGACAAGGCCCTGTAAAGTCATAACAGTAAGATGGTACATATGGCAGTCAACTACTAAGGTTCATTCCTTGTAATAAATCATAATGAATTACAAAATCTCATTCAAAGCAGCTGAAGAGAAGTAAAAGAGGCACCATGTACACCAAGCATTCATATGTTATCTAATGAAAGTGCTGAGGAACAGACTACACTAGATTAAGGATGGAATGGTGAAAATGTGAGTGATCGTGGCACACAGAATAGAGCATGGAATGGATAATTGCCAAAAGTGGGTACACAAGTGAAGTATATTCCAGAGGGATTTAGTGGAAGGAAGTAACAATTGTGGGGTGTGCAGGAAAAGCCACTGGTACATTTAAATATTTTGTGAATGTTCAGGATGATGACCAAGCTGGTACAATGGGGTGAAAAATTGGAGCGTAAGAAAGCACAATGCAAGTACTGATAGTGGATATGTTGGTGACTCTTGCATCAAAAAATGATCACATACTGGAGAAAGACTCTCTTATGGCATTGTTACGGAAAAGGTTGAGAGAGAACTGAAAACCTTGTGCCCTTTACTGTCCATAATCAGTGTAGCTTTGGAAAGGAAGATGTATGTGTTTATTAGCCCCAGGCATCTGTGGTCAATTTAAATAATAGCAAGTTTTTATTGATTTAAGAGGATTGTTTATTCCCGCAAGCACCCCAAAATTGTATACACTATGTCACTCATGTGCAAACAAGCATGTGAAAGGTACAGTTCAAGAGAATAGTGAACTTTTACAAATTGTAGACTGAAGAATAGTTAATTGTTCATACGTTTGGCTCGTCTTAGAAAAACAGTTGTTGTAGGCCCGACAACAGTGGTGTTTTCACTCCAAAAGGATAGTTTAGGTGGTTTCAAAAACTCTAGTACTATTTCAGGGATTATTGCAGGATCTTCTTATAGGGATGGATGTTAGCAGGTCATGAAGTAAGTCACTTGTAGTTCTTTCTTATCAGGAGGTCAACTTCCTTCATAGGTGGGCCTGGAATAGGTATCAGACGAGGAGACCTTTTAGTAGCAGCAGTCTTCAAGTTTAAAAACGCGTGGGTCTATGGCCTTTTCTGCTGATGATGTTCTGCATCTGGTGATCGGTGTAGTCTAACTAGGTTTTTCTCTCAGTCTCGAAAGGAGTACTGTTCATTTTCTGAAAACAGTTTCAGTCACATGATCAACTTCTATTGTCCACCCAGAATGATCATGACGTTTGAAACCATGGCTACATAATGGGGTAATGGATGCTAACTCTCAGGATGAATTGGTTTCTGCCCAAATCCCAGTGTTAAGGTTCAAACTCCGAGATATGGGGCGCAATCTTACCTGCTGTTCATGCCATGCTCCCGCTGCAGTGAGATCGGAGAATTTGGCGGCCAGTCAAATCCATTCGCTGCAGCGGGATGGGAAAATCCCGCCAGTGTGAACGGCGATAAGATTCCAGCCATGGAGTCTGGACTTGTGTTTATGCTAAATCCACAAACAATAGCAAATGTAAATTCATAGCTAGTAGTTTGTCCATTCAACAGAGGAGCACTTCGCTCATAGACATTCAAATAGGAATTTTCTGGAAACTGGAGGTAGTCTGTGCAGAAATTGCAGAGGTCACCTGACCTTTGACAGTCATCTTAGCTGTCTTGTTAGTGTCTATTTTCAAATAAAAGACAGTTCTAGAAAATGAAACACTGAGAGAACTCCACATTTGATGTCATGAATAGGACATGCTTCATGGGGCATGACAGTGTAAAAGTGTAAGCACGGGCAATACGTTGAATAAATCACAAAGGCCATAGAACAGTCTAGAAGCAGAAGTTTTTATGATAGTGAAGCTTTGTTGGCTGTCAATGAATTTGAGGAAGAACTAAGATTGAATGTAAATCAAAATAAATGAAATATTTGGAGAGAGTTTGGAGTTTATTCTGAGATACCAGATTTGTCACAAATGTGGATGTGTCCCGAAACTACATCAAAGATGTGCGGATTAGGTTGATTGGCCATGCTAAATTGCCCCTTAGTATCAGGAGGATTAGCAGGGTAAATGCATGGGTTACGGGGATAGGGCCTGGGTGCGATTGTTATTGGTGCAGACTCGATGGGCCAAATGGCCTCCTTCTGCACTGCATTGATTCTATGAAATAATCAAGAAAAACTAGGGAAACTAAACAAGTCTGTCTGTGACCTGGTAGGTGCTTCTAAGGTGTGGTATTTTTTGGCAAGGCGTGTTTCTTAGTCTTTCATTGGATGAAGGCAAGGCCAGCAGATATTGTCAATCCTTAATTTTCCTTGAACTGAGTGGCTTGCTAGGCCATTTCAGAAGGCTGTTACAAGTCACCCATGTAGCTGTGGGTCTGGAGTCACACATAGGCCAGACCGGGTAAGGATGGCAGATTCCCTTCCCTGAAGGAACTTGTGGGTTTTTACAAACATGAATGATAGTTTACTGAAACCAGCTTTCAATTCCAAATGTTGCCATTACTGAAACCAGCTTTCAGTTCTAGATGTATTAATTAATTGAATGAATTTATTAAATTTAAATTCCACCAGCTGCGGTAGTAGGATTTGAACTCATGTCCCCAGAGCACTAGCTGGGCATCTAGATTACTGGCCCAATAACATTACCAGTAAGCATATTACAGTAAGAAAAATTTGTCTGTGGAATCTGTGATTGTCTTCAAGAATATTTGAAAAGGACGTCAGAGGCACAGTGGTTAGCACTGCTGCCTCACAGCGCCAGGGATCCAAGTTCAATACCAGCCTTGGGTCACTGGCTGTATGGAGTTTGCACATTCTCCCCGTGTCTGCGTGGGTTTTCTCCAGGTTCTCCAATTTCCTCCCACTCTCCGAAGATGTGCGAGTTAGGTGGATTGGCCATGCTAAATTGCTCTTAGTGTCAGGGGGACTAGGGTAAATACATGGGGTTATGGGGATTGTGTCTGGGTGGGATTGTGGTGAGTGCAGACTTGATGGCGGCCTCCTGCACTATATGATTCCATGATCTATGACTTTCAAAAGTTTGCATCGACTGTAAAGGGTTACATTTTTGCTGAAAATTGGTTGCGTTCAAGTAAAGTAGAGCTGCAATGTTTTTTTTTTGGCATCATAAAGGAAAACTTCTAGGCATCTTAATGATGCATATTGATGATTTCTTAAGGGCTTGTACTGTGGAATATGAGAAATGTGTTATTAATAAGATTAAAGTAGAATTTAAAATTGGGAATCGGGGCTTGTGGGGGTTTTGAAATATATTGGTTTAAATGTCGAGTAGAATAGATCTGGAATAACTTTATATCCAACATCTATTCTGTTATTGACATTATGGTTAATCACAAAGATGCTGTCTTATACAAGACATATATAAGACATATATGGCATATATATTTTGTAGATGTAGATATATAGATAAGACAGTTGAACTGACAGACTGAACTGGCTGCTAGTTTTGATATATTGGCATTAAGTAGTACAATGAGGCACCTTAAAATGGCTAATGTTTTAAGAGCAAATTAAACTTTTTTAAGTTAAATCTGGAGAAATGCATATTTAAGTTCCCATCCTTGGATGATCCAAATAACATGAATCTCGTAGTTTTTAGTGATGCTTCACATTCTAATCTTTCCAATGCAAATCGCCAACTGATTTGATTTATAAAAATAAATGCACGTATGAAGAAGTGCTGGGGGTTTCCAAGGAGGGGCATCTCCCAATGTGAATCTTTGCACAGAATATGGAGGTTTTTAACTTGTTTTGAAATTTTGGTCGTGTGCATTGACTATTTTTATTTAAAGAGAGAGAGAAATGCATCAGTTAAGTGTATATTAATTATAGGTCAGTTGTAGGCATTAACTGACACAGACTAGGCCTGTGGTTGAGTTAGAAGGTGCAGGCTTGTAATGTGTTACTCCACAAGCATATATAGAAGTGTATAAAAGTTGGCTCAAGTTATATCCTCCACCAATTGACTTTCTGGAATAGAACAAAGGAAAAAACATAAATTTATATAGCAGCTTTAACAACCTCGGGTCATCTCAAAATGCCAATGAAGTACATTTTCTTTAAAGAGTAATCACAATAATATAAAGAAGTTTGGCAATAAATCTGTGCATAGCAAGATTTCACAAACAGCACAGCCTAACCAAATAATCTGTTCACTTCAGTGATATTGGTCAATGATAAATATTGGTCATGGAAATTCAGCGAACCCCCCTGCCCTTCTTCGTGCCTGAGAGAGAGCAGTTATGGCCTAGGTTTGACCACTGATCTGAACCATAGTAGTTTCAATAGTTCAGCACTCCCTCACTACTTCACTGAGATGTCAGACTTAAGGCCAGAACTTTCCGGCCGTTCACTCCCCGCCGCCACTGCAAACGAGGACGGAGAATTTGGCAGTCAGCCGTATCTCTGTTCACTGCAGTGGGACCAGAAAATCTTGCCGGTGTGAACGGCTGGCAAGCTCCGCCCTAAGTCTTTGGAGTTGGGCTCAGACCCACGACCTCCCTGATTCAGAGCTAAGACTGACATTTATTATTCTTCTCCTGGAATATGCTTTAGACATAGACTGAGTCTGACAGGTGAAATGATCATGGCATTATGTTTTACGTTATATCATCAGTAGGTGAGTTTGTTGGGAAAAGGGAACATAACAGAAGTTTGAAAATAAAATTTAAGTTTATGATGACCTTTGGCCCAGAAGCAGTACAATAAGAAAAAAATGTCTGTGGAATCTGACTATTTTAAAAAATGTTTGGAAATAAACTTTTACGAGTTTCATTAATTATAAAGGGACCAGTTGTAATTCTCTTGAATAATAAAAAATTCTGGTCAGTCCATGTGACCTGGTGACTCTTGACCTGGAAGCACTACTAACAGGAAAGAAATTAAGAAAGAAACCATGTAACTGACAGACACAAGGGAGAGCTGCAGACAAAGAAGCAATGCAGCAAGGGGGAGAACAGTGAGGGCACAATTAAAAGAGACTATGTGTGTGGAATGCAGTTAGCTAGGACAGAGAGCCAAAGACAAGGCTAGAACATGGATTGTGAGTTGCACAATTTTACTGCTGTAATGTTTTGCCAAAGCTGACTAGACCATTTAACGAGGTTTATTGTAAGGTTCAAATTAAGGAGTCTCTGGGAATCTGTGCCAGCAAAACTGTGGTGAACCCAACAAAGGATGTTCTGCAAGAGTGCGCAATTTGGGTGACGACCGTCACCAAGGACCTCGATATAATAAACTGCTGTTTAACACCATTCAAGGACTGAATTGTCTGAGTGGGAAAAGTGAGTGTTCCAACGTATTGGAGGCCAAGTTAAAGGACTTTGGAACTGCACGTGGTATTACCATGTCTGCGGGGAGTGATGCTGGTGTTTATGGTTGTGTAAGATGTATCTTTGTTGTATGGACTATTTAATGTGAAATTAACATTTTATCTGTAGTATCATTTGCCTGTAAATTCATGTTTAATTTGCATTGGTTCCAATTTGGTTAAAGTCAAAGTTACAGAAGATGGAATCTGTTTGATAATTTCTTCATCTGGGGGCCATTCAGTAAATTTGGCCGTCTTGGTTTACAGTTCCTCCGCAGGGATCATCACAAGTTGCACAGTTTGTTTATTAATATTACAATATTTAATCAGTCACTTCGCAAAAAGTAGTTTTATAAAGCTGTATTTAGTAATTTAGTTGGGATTATCGCCCGAAAAGCAATCGGCATTTATTCTTGTTTGTTTTATGATATTGGAAATGAGGACCAGACATGTAGGATCGATTTGAAAAGTTTAAAATGTCTTAGCTGAAGTTTGTGAAGAGAGCTACTTTGTGGATTCATTGAGTATGTGTTTCATTTAATTTCTGTGCATCGCTTCACTGCTACAAATGTGAGGAATCTCAAAGCACATATTAATAAAAAGCTGTGGAAGTAGTTTCAGATGGGGTGTGCAGTTGGTTGCACTGATTAAATGCACCTGTAGTTTCACTGTAACTTTTACCATGCAGTTTTCAAGTTGTTGAAGCTGTGTTTGTCACAGTTGGGAATGAAACGCTACATGAAGGAGGGTTGTTACTGACCATGCTTTTACATTCACAAGTATTGCTCTTTAACATGGTATTTTTTAAAATGTGCTTTACTGAAAAGCACTTTTTTACATATGAAAGCTTTTAATAAATGTACATTTATAATCTACATTGAGAGTGAGGTTAGTACAACATAGCAGCAGATTAGAATTGTCTTAACTTTAATCAAAGCAGCAAGGTCTTAGAATTCTGTTTTAGTGATTTCATCACAATTCCATCGCTAATGTTATCTTCCAGGGAGTCTGCCTCAAGGTGAATGCTCTCAGTGGGAATATTTTTGACATCTAGGCCGGGATGACTGTAGCTGTAACATTACATTCTACTTTGTCTGTATAGCGCGCAAGAAACAATACTCTTCACTGTATACTGATACATGTGACAATAATAAATCAAATCAAAGGATTTTCCACTCCCACCCATGGCGTGAATTGGCATGAGCGCGACCAGAAAATTTGGAGAGTAGCCAAAAGTCAATTGACTTTGGGTGGTGGCGGGAGCGGAAAATCTTGCCCTGGTCACAGCATCAAGCACTCCCGAGTTAGGGGTATCACAAATCAGGTCCAGAGTAATGATGCATTGGCTTTGCCCCAATAATGCCTTGGCCCGAACTTGGGGATTTCTCGATCTCCATTTTACATACTGAACCACTCTGTGATCCTTCCGAATGAATTGAGGAAAAGAAACGCCTTACAAACTATCAAAGCTTATCCTTTGATATTCAGCTGAATTTGAATATCCTTAATGGTTTTGACTGCACTACCTTGCTTGGCATGTTACCCAGACATGTATAACAGTTTGAATAAAAGAGTCCTTCTTAACATCTGTTTTAAATGTACTCTTTGCTCATTTAAATTTAAGTCTTTTGGGTATTGTCTTGGCTTATTTTAAAGTAGTATTCTGGATTATTTTTGTGACAATGGTAGCATGGCAATAATACTAGTGGATTAGTAAACCAAAGGCCCCCCCGCCCCCCACCCCCCACCCGGGTGGGTTCTGAGATTGTGTGTGTGTGTGTGTATGGCGCAGGGGGCAGGAGGGGGTGTAGCGTGAATTTGCATGGACAGGTTTACCTCTGGGTTCCTGCCCACCTTGACCTGGTTATAATTTTACACGAGAGCAGGCAGGGTCTCGGACAGAAAGCCCACCCTTGTCCCAATTAAGGTCCTTGAGTGACCACGTAATGGCTACTACAGCACTTTTCCCACCCAGCCTCAACTGGTGGGCAGATGACAGTTATGGGAGGGGAGCAGAAGGCCAGGAAAAAACAAAATTAAATCTTGGGTATGAAGAGCGGGTGGGGGTCACTTCCATCAAAAGGCCCCTTCTGACTGGGGCACCCTCCCATTAAGACCTCTGGACCTCTTTCCCCCCCCCCCCACTCCCTTCCCCCCTTCCCTCTCCCCTCCCCCCAACCTCGGTCTATCCTACATGACCTTGATCACCCCCATTGTGACCCACCCTGACTTTCTCCATCCTCCCTGCCCTGGGACGCCTGCCACTTATCTGTGCCACTTACCTGAGGATCGCAACAGACACCTCCAGACGCTGAAAGATGCCCTCATAAGAACAGGATATGGCGCTCGACTCATCGATCGACAGTTCCGATGCGCCACAGTGAAAAACCGCACTGACCTCCTCAGAAGACAAACACGGGACATGGTGCACAGAGTAACCTTCGTCGTCCAGAACTTCCCCAGAGCGGACAAGCTACGACATCTCCTCCGGAGCCTTCAACATGTCATTGATGAAGACGAACATCTTGCCAAGGCCATCCCCACACCCCCACTTCTTGCCTTCAAACAACCGCACAACCTCAAACAGACCTTTGTCCGCAGCAAACTACCCAGCCTTCAGGAGAACAGTGACCACGACACCACACAACCCTGCCACAGCAACCTCTGCAAGACGTGCCGGATCATCGACACGGATGCCATCGTCTCACGTGAGAACACCATCCACCAGGTACACGGTACATACTCTTGCAACTCGGCCAACGTTGTCTACCTGATACGCTGCAGGAAAGGATGTCCCGAGGCATGGTACATTGGGGAAACCATGCAGACGCTACAACAACGGGTGAATGAACACCGCTTGACAATCACCAGGCAAGACTGTTCTCTTCCTGTGGGGGAGCACTTCAGCAGTCACAGGCATTCAGCCTTGGATCTTCAGGTAAGCGTTCTCCAAGGCGGCCTTCACGACACACGACAGCACAGAGTTGCTGAGCAGAGACTGATAGCCAAGTTCCGCACACATGAGGACAGCCTCAACTGGGATCTTGGGTTCATGTCACACTATCTGTAACCCCCACGACTTGCCTGGACTTGCAAAATCTCACTGGCTGTCCTGTCTGGAGACAATACACATCTCTTTAACCTGTGCTTAATGCTTTCTCCACTCACATTGTCTGTACCTTTAAGACTTGATTAGCGATAAAGACTCGCATTCGAATCATTATTCTGTAAATTGAGTTTGTGTCTTTGTGCCCTGTTTGCTGTTTGTGAACAGATCTCCCACTCACCTGACGAAGGAGCAGTGCTCCGAAAGCTCATGGCGTTTGCTACCAAATAAACCTGTTGGACTTTAACCTGGTGTTGTGAGACTTCTTCATTTATTTATTTTTCAGTGATTTTTGTGTTTAAAATCTGAGGTTTTTTCCCGAAACCGGAAGTAGGCCCAGGAGAGGCCTGGGAAGGTTTTTGGTGGGTTTAAAAGCAGGCCGCACTTTTCAGCGGACAGTGGAGTAAGCAGGGAGCAGAGTGAGAGCTGTAAGGGCTTTGGCTCTAAGGGCTTAGGCAGAAAGGGTGAGGCGGGGTAAGTTTAATTCATTTTGTTGTCTCTTCAATTGCAAATCCTAAGTTCCGTCCGTGTGGATTCCGAGGAAAAGGGGGGGGAAAATAGCTCATTGTTCCATTGGAGCAACTCTATCTGCTAGTGGTATTGGCAAGGTATCTCGAGGGGATGGGTGTGCAGGCAGTGCAATGTTCCTCTTGCAGTATGTTTGAGGTGAGGGACGCCGTCAGTGTCCCTGCTGATTACACCTGTGGGAAGTGCACCCATCTGCAGCTCCTCCAAAACCGTGTTAGGGAGCTGGAGTTGGATGAACGTAGGATCATTAGGGAGGCAGAGGTGGCCATAGACAGAAGCTTCATGGATATAGTTACTCCAGGAAAGGAAAATAAATGGGTGACAGTGAGAGGAGCTGGGAGGAAGCAGTCAGTGCCGGGATCCTCTGTGGTCGTTCCCCTTAGCAACAAGTATTCCGCTTTGGATGCAGTTGAGGGGGACGACATACCAGTGGTGAGCCACAGTGAGCGGATCTCCAGCACTGAGTCCGTCCCTGTGGCTTGGGAGGGTAAGGGGGAGAGTGGGAGGGCAATAGTTATTGGGGACTCGTTAGTTAGAGGGATAGATAGGAGGTTCTGTGGCAGCAAAAGAGACTCACGGATGGTATGTTGCCTACTGGATGCCAGGGTCCGTGACGTCTCGGACCGTGTTTTCCGGCTTCTTAAGGGGGAGGGGGAACAGTCACAAGTCGTGGTACACATTGGTACCAACGACATAGGTAAGAGAAGGGATGGGGATTTAAAACAGGAATTTCGGGAGCTGGGCTGGAAGCTGAGAGCCAAGACAAAACATGTGGTCATCTCTGGTACGTTGCCGGTGCCATGTGATAGTGAGTTGAGGAACAGGGAGAGAGTGCAGTTAAACATGTGGTTGCAGGGATGGTGTAGGAGGGAGGGTTTCAGCTACGTGGATAATTGGAACACATTCTGGGGAAGGTGGGACCTGTACAAACAGGACGGGGTGCACCTGAACCAGAGGGGCACCAATATCCTGGGAAGGAAATTTGCTACGGCTCTTCAGGGGGGTTTAAACTAATTTGTCAGGGGGGGGGGGGAAAGGAGTTGTAGTCCAGAAGTCAGTGTTGAGGGTAGTGAGGTATTGGGGAAGGTATCAAGGTCAAGGGTGGGTACCGGTAGACAGGAAGGTGGGTTGAAGTGTGTCTACTTCAATGCAAGGAGCATCCGGAACAAGGTAGATGAATTTGGGGCGTGGATTGGTACTTGGGACTACGATGTTGTGGCCATTACAGAGACATGGGTAGAACAAGGACAGGAGTGGTTGTTGGACGTTCCGGGCTATAGATGTTTCAGTCAGTGTAGGGAAGCTGGTAAAAGAGGTGGAGGAGTAGCATTGTTAATCAAGGATAGTTTAACGGCTGCAGAAAGGCACTTCGAGGGGAATCTGCATACTGAGGTCATATGGGCTGAAGTTAGAAATAGGAAAGGAGCGGTCACGTTGTTAGGAGTTTACTATATAATGATGAAGGGGATAGATGGAGTGAACGTTTAAAGACTATTTCCTCAGGTGGATGGAGCTATTACAAGGGGGCATAACTATAGGGTTCATGGTGGGAGATATAGGAAGGATATCAGAGGTAGGTTCTTTATGCAGAGCGTGGTTGGGGTGTGGAATGGACTGCCTGCAGTGATAGTGGAGTCAGACACTTTACGAACATTTAAGCGGTTATTGGATAGGCACATGGAGCACACCAGGATGATAGGGAGTGGGATAGCTTGATCTTGGTTTCAGATTAAGCTCGGCACAACATCGTGGGCCGAAGGGCCTGTTCTGTGCTGTACTGTTCTATGTTCTAAAAAACAGGACAGATTCATTCTAGCCAGTTATTGCCCCGACAGTTTACATTCGATGTATTATCAAGCAGCACTTACTCATTATTGACTTGCTTACTGCTGCTCGGTTTGGGTTCCACTAGGGCCACTTGGCTCCAGATTTCATACAGTCTTAGTCCCAACATGGGTAAAGGAACTGAATTCCAGAGGACTGCCCTTGACCTCAAGGCAACATTTTGACTAGGTGTAGCACAGTAAATCCTTGCTTTAAGTCACCCCATTTAAAATTTAACATTTAACAGTTAATGTGTTTGTGTTCAGTGTTGGGAGTTTCATTTTAAAATCATTTTGTGCTGGGTCTAGGGCCGTGTGAACTGATCAACAAGTCTCTTCCTCTCCCTGACCCTCATCTCATGGAATCCAGTAACTCACCACCTGACTCTCCAGTTTGCAGCTTCTGTTGGCTCCTGACCCTCTTGCTGCTGAGCTCCAATTCCTGACCCTCTCTCTCAGCGCTGTCCCTCCAATCCATGGCCTCTGTCACTCTCTGACCCTCCAGCACTTGCTGATGCTCGCTCTTGCTACCATCTGATTCACTGCTTCTGCTGTTCCCTGAACCTCCCTCTCTCCATTTCTGCAGCTCGTGGCTTATCTCCTGCAAGTCAAAGCTGCTGTTCCTGCCTTTTGTCGCTCACCCCTAGATCCCTCATGTGTGATTCAGGAGAGGGGTGAAGCAAGTGAGAGAGGCAGGGAACAGAAGGTTCTGCGCGAAGAAGGTGTCACAGGGTCAGGAAGCAGCAAACCTGAGAAACTGCAGCATCAGGGTCAGGGAGGGAGTGGCAAACCTGAGGAATTGCAGTACATGGGAGGATCAGGGAGCTGGATGTGTTTTCAGCAGTTTCAGTGATGAACCGGGGAGGCAGCAGGTGTAAGTAGAAAGTTAGTTGTTTCACTTAAAGTTGCACTTTTCAGGAATGCACCTGTATCTTAAGTGAGGACTTGGTGGTCAAGGTGCTGTAACAGAATTGAAGGCAACAGGAATCTTGGAAAGTCTCCACTGGTTGGAGTCATACCCGGCACAAAGGAAAATGGTTGTGGTGGTTCAAGATCAATTATTTCAGTCCCCAGGCATCACTGCAGGAGTTCCCAACCAGCTTCAGCTATATCATCAGTGACCTTCCTTTCATCATAGGGAAATGGGCATATTCATTGTTGACCGCACAATGTTCAGTAGCATTTGCAATTCCTCATATACTAAAGCAGTCCATGTCCAAATGCAGCAAGACTTGGAAATGTCCAGGCTTGGGCTGATAATTGCCGAGTAACATTTGCGTCACACAGGTACAGGCAATGACCATCTCCAACAAAAGAGAATCTAACCATCGCCCTTTCACATGAAGCAGTATTTGCCATCATTGAATCCCCCTCCATCAACATCCTGGGAGTTATCATTGATCAGAAATTGAACCGAACCAGTCACACAAATCTGGGGGTAATAAGTGAAGGTCAGAGGCTGGGAATCCAGTAACTCACCACCTGACTCCCCAGAGCCTGTCCACCATCTCCAGCACACAAGGCAAAGTGTGACGGAATACTTCCCATTTGTCTGGATGAATGCAGTTCCAACAAAAAGAAGCTTGACATCATCCAGGGCAAAATGGCCATCTTCACCACCATAAACATTCACTCCCTACACCACCACCACAGTGACAGCAGTATGTTAACATCTACAAAATGCAATGCTGTAACTCACCAAAGCTCCTTCAACAACACTTCCCAAACCCGCAACCTCTACCACCTAAAAAAAACAAGGACAGCAGACAGATGAAAACACTACTACCTGCAAGTTCCCTCCAAGTCACTCACCATGCTGATTTGGAAATATATTGCTGTTCCTCCACTGTCACTGGGTCAAAATCCTGGAACTCTCTCCAAAACAGCACCGTGGATGTTTTTATACCACACGGACTGCGGCGGTTCAAGAAGGCGGCTCACCACCACCTTCTCCAGGGCAATTAGCGATGGGCAATAAATGCTGGCCCAGCCAGCGACTCCCATGTCCCAAGAACAAATGAAAATTATTTTTATGAAATACAATGGAATTTGAATGCTGTAGTGAAGTCAGGTCCCTCCCTAACATAGTTTTTATCAGAATGTGGAGTTTGTGACTTTTGTTTACAACTGATTATGCATTTATGATGAATCTTATTTCTTTTTTGCATCTTGTGTAATATATCTAAATGTTTTCCTACAGTAACTAGAATTGAATGCAGTACTGTAGCTTGATCGGACCATTGTGACACAAAGTGGTAGCATGTTATCTGGTCACAGATTATCTGGTCCTGCCTGCTGATGGACCTTTGGCAAGTCCATTGAAATTTCTATCCCATCTGCAACAATTTGTGCCGTGGGCAGGGCCAGAAAATTGTGGCCTCTATTTTTCCGCTGCACACTCCAATATTTTGTTAGCATTTTAAAATCATTTTAACATATCGTCCATGATTAACCAGCTCCTAAAACAATTCTCCCTTGCTCTCTCTATCTTCCAACAGCGAGTGTGAGGAGCTGATCAAGCCTTTCCTCCAATTAAACACTGGGAAGACCATTGAGCTGCCCATACCACAAACTCCACTCCCTAACCACTGATTCCAGCGCCCTCCCTGGCCATTGACTCAGGTCAAACCAGACTATTCACAACCTTGTGAACCTGTTTAACCCTGACCTGAAGCTCCACATCCTCATCATCACAAACCCTGCGTACTAAAACTTGATAAAATCATCTGTCTCTGCACATCTACCGCTGAAACCCTCAAGCATGCTTCTTGTACCCCCAAGGTCACCTGTTCCACTAACCTCCCTGGCCAACCTCTCATCTTCCAATCTGAGCTCAGCCAAATGTCTGCTGCCCATATTGTAATTCAAACTGAAACCAATTCACCTATCACCCTGCCTTCAGTAATTTGCCTGAGCTCTTGGCCAACCAACAACTTTGATCTTAAAATTCTCATCAGTTTCAAATCTTTCCATGGTCTTGCCACTGCCTATCTCTGTAACCTCCTCAGTCTGACAACCCTCAGGAACTCAATCCTCCAAGTCTGGGCATCCACCCATTGCCTTAAGTCTTTTAGTTCCTAAGCTCTGGAATTCTGTCCATTAACCTATTTACCTTTCTTTGTTCCTTTCAAGCTGCTTCTTAAAACCTACCTCTTCTACCATTTTTTTGATCACTTGTCCTGATGTCTCTCCTTAAAGCCACAATATAAATGCAAGTTGTTGTCTGAAAGATTGCAGGTGAGAGGTCAGGATCAGTTCCTTTTCGAAGTTTCCCATTAAGTTTCTTCATTTTGTTTTTTTACAAACCTGAGTTTTCAACCAGTAGAACACTTCGCATTTATCAGTGTTCATTTTCTTTTCCATTTGTCAGCCAAATTATATAACAGGTCCATTTCCATCTGTAAATCATCAGCTGTATCATTTGCCTCTACCGCTCATCAGATTTACAACTTTACATTCGGATTTTGTTATCTAAGTCATTAATGCAGATTAGAAACAACAGGGATTCCAGCATTGGCTCCCGTCTTCCCTAATCAACACCTCTACCCAGCCTGACATTGCAGCGGTAATTCCCTGATTTTTGCACTTCCTGCAGAGTCTTACCTGCCGGCTGCAGATGCTGAAAACTTGGGAGTACACTGCACATAATTTCCTGACCCTTAGTTCTGATACACGCTGCCATAAGCAAGGCTCCCTACCTGCAGTGTGAAGTCTGAAAATTACTCTTTGCATCATCCTTCACAAGGATATGCTCATTCCTGTTTTTTAAAATCAATTTCTTATGAAGTCCCATGTTTTGCTTTATCTTCCAATGGATTTTTAAATAATTAAGGGCCTTTAGTATGGAACCTATATATAAAACTATATTATGGAGCATTGTAATGATCTACTATCTCTTAAACCTGCTCTGTTGGGACTGTTAACCAGACAGAATCTGCCCTTGCTGAGTATATGCTACTTGCCTATTAATTTATTGATGTACAGGTACTCATTCAGCTCAGCCTTTAGAATAGTTTCCATTCTTTCATGTTATTGATATGCTTTTCATCTTGGTCACATTTCACTCTTCTTAAAATGAGTGTTATCAACACCTAATGATTGTGCTCTGATGATACTCAGCACTTGTGTGTGTGCCCTTGTGCGGGTGGGTGCCGCCCTTGTGGCGGGTGGGTGCCGCCCTTGTGGCGGGTGGGTGCCGCCCTTGTGGCGGGTGGGTGCCGCCCTTGTGGCGGGTGGGTGCCGCCCTTGTGCGGGTGGGTGCCGCCCTTGTGCGGGTGGATGCCGCCCTTGTGCGGGTGGGTGCCGCCCTTGTGCGGGTGGGTGCCGCCCTTGTGCGGGTGGGTGCCGCCCTTGTGCGGGTGGGTGCCACCCTTGTGTATGTCTAGTGTGTGTATTTTGTGTATGTGCATGTTTTGTGTGCACGTGATTCACGTGTGTGTGTGTGTGTGTGTATATTTCTGTTTTTGTGTGCGTGCTTTTTCTTTGATTTTTGTGGGATTTTTTTGTTTATGTGTGTGTGTGGTTATTTTTTTGTGTATATTTCTCTCTGTGTTTTTGTGTGTATATTTCTGCGTGTTTGTGCGTGTGTGCTTTTTGTGTGCACGTGTTTGTTTATTTTTGTGTGTGTGCGGGGGAGTTTGTGTGTTTTTGTGTGTGAGAGGGTTTTGGTGTGTGACTGGATTTGTGTGTATGCAGGTATATTTTGTGTGTATGTGTATTGGTGTACTGGTCTACTCCAGCATCCTATGTTCTCCTAGTCAGAATTTTAGCCACCTAAACTTACACACCCATCATTCAGAGTACATTAAATAACTCACTTCTATAAAACTGAGATAGATTTTTAGGTATGATAAGCACAAATCTTTAGCAGCATGTGTAACTAGCTACCCATACCCAATACAAGTTTATCATGGTATATGTTTTGAGGAAGTCAATGATCTGTGCTGTTTACAATAATAGACATTATGCCAATTTGGCACCACATTGTGAGTAGACCCTACCAGCTCTTTTTAATTGCATATTTTTTTTAAATTCCAGTTTCTCTTGTTTCGGTAGATGACTGTTATATTAAATGTATAATGAGGGTAATTTTCTTATGTTTACTTTTCTATTCCACACCCCCGTTCTCACCATTGCAAATACTAATCTGTTAATTGTTCCATTTTCTGCTCAAGTCTCACCAGTGTGATTCTCACATTTTAAATTCTTTAAACTATTGTTGTATATCTGAAATAGCAAATTCCCAAACAGTTTGGCCTTGGTTCTGAATGGAGAATTTTAGCCATTGGATTTGGGGGTTGACATAAAATTGGCTGAAGGCTAGAAACCAGTGGGTATTGGTTAGATGGATAATGTCAGGATGTGGGGAAGTACTGAGAGCGTTGCTATAGGATTCATCATTAGGGCTGCTACTGTTTCTAATTTATGTGAAAACCAACGCAAATTGCAGTGAAACCTCTCCAAATGGACATCTGCAGAAAAAGAGTTGACAGACCCAAATAATTTATGTTGTAATAGATACAAGCTACACCTCAAGACCAGATACTCTCAATTTACAAACTATGGACACCTGTAATGCACCGAGTAAAACATTGGACTCGTTGTTTAGTATGAGCTGGCAGCTGATGAAATAAATTAGTTTTGAGGTTTGGAGACCTCTTTATCCAGCATCCAAGGAACGACTCTGTTTCTGGAATTGAATGCTTGCACTTATAAAGGACTTACAAGCCTTATAAAGGAAGGCTTGCATTACGTAATGCCTTTTACAACCACTGGACGCATCCAAGTGGTTTCCAGTCTCTGAAGTATTTTTGAAATGTAGTCACTTGTCATGTTGACAACATGAAATCCAATTTGTGCACAGCAAGCTCCCACGAAGAGCAATGTGATAATGACTAAGTAATCTAATGAATAGATACTTTGGCAGTACAGAATTTAAATATTGCTGAAAAGAGAGACATGCTGTTGAAGCTTTTCATCTTGCACTCATCAGGACAAATTCAAGGCCAATTTTAAATGGAACAGTGATTTATATTTTTTCTTTATACTGATGTTACAGCCCCATTCAATCATTAGCATCACCAACACATGAAGGAAGAGGCTACCCAATAATTGCCTGCAGTTAGATATGGGATCAATTAGAGTCCTTTTCTTGGTCTCAGTACCCCTGAATTAGGAAGGAAAATATTGACCAGAATTTCAGTTCCTGATTGTTCTTTGCTGCCCCCTACTGGAAGTGTATATGTGAAATCGGGTTTGAGTTTTTTTATTGAACATATAGCATTATTGAATATATGTTATTATTGAATGTGTAGTATATTATTGAATATATGCTATTATTATTGAAGAACCAAGAGCTGCTCCCTGTCAAATCTCATTCATAGACAATAGTGAGTGTGACCAGAAACTATAATATAACAAGGAATCAACACATTGGGCGGGGAGGTGAAGAGAAAAGATTTTGTTTAATTATCTGCACTCCACATTAATCTACATTCTCCGATATCTGTGAAGTTATAGGTAATAGTGAGCCCTGCAGATCATCAATAATAGTGATTTTTATTCCATTTGCTTAATTGTCCATAAGCCAACCTTGGTGAGGCTCTGAATTTGTTTTGACCTTGTAGCTGGATTATGATAATCTATGGCTAAATTGCTTTCAGCAGCATAATTTTGATTCTACAAAACTATATTTAGACAAATTTATGTAGCCTGCTTCAGTGCTTTGTTTAATGTTTTGGCATCAAAACAATAAATGCTGGAAATAGTCAGCAGGCCATGTCGCATCTCTGGAGAGAGAAACCGGGTGAACTTTTCAGGTCGATATCTCCTTACCTTTCTGGGGTCTGGATTTGCAACTCTCCGAAGATGCATGCTGCGGGCTACTCGCTGATCAGTTTTGGCTGTTCTCCTGAGGTTGGATGCTGTATTTGGGGGAACACAAAACAGTCATAAGCATCTTGACTTATACAAAGCATTTCTGCCTTTGCAACTGCCTGGTGCCATTGCCATCCAGAGCCATAAATATGTTGATCACTCATCTGCTGTCCAGCCAAAGCCAGAATGGAGTGTTACATTATTCTGTTACATGAGGTTCATTTGGAATAGGGATATGAAGAGGCGTTCTATATATTTGAAGTTCCAGGTAAATATCTGAACTTGTACTGAGGGGAGACGCTGGCCTAGCGATATTATCGCTAGACTATTAATCCAGAAACTCAGCTAATGTTCTGGGGACCTGGGTTCGAATCCCAACACGGCAGATGGTGGAATTTGAATTCAATTTTAAAAATCTGGAATTAAGCATCTACTGATGACCATGAAACCATTGTCGATTGTCGGAAAAACCCATCTGGTTCAGTAATGTCCTTTAGGGAAGGAAATTTGCCGTTTTTACTTGCTTTGGCCTACATGTGACTCCAGAGCCGCAGCAATGTGGTTGACTCAACTGCCCTCAGGCAACTAAGGATGGACAATAAATGCTGGCCCAGCCAGCAACGCCCATGTCCCATGAATGAATAAAAAAATACTCTTAATGGCCTGTACCAGGTTTGAAACAAGAACAGCTTCCCGTTGCTGGTTACTATCAGTGATCTTTATTTTTGCTGCAGGGATTTTTTTAAAATTCGTTGACAGAATATGAGCGTTGCCTGCTAGGCCAGTATTTGTATTGCCCATCCCTAATTGCCCTGAGAAGGTGGTGGTGATCCACTTTTTTGAACTTTTGCAGTGCATGTGGTGTAGATGTATCCACAGTGCTGTTAGGGAGGGAATTCCGGAATTTTGACCCAGCTACAGTAAAGGAATAGTGAAATATTTCCAGGACAAGATTGTGTGTGGTTTGGAAGGGAACTTGCAGGTGGTTGACATGAGGGCTCAGATCCTTTGCTATCTTTAATTGTCCACTAGCATTCACAATTGGATGTGGCAGGACTGCGGAGTGGTCAGTTACTAACTGATATTTGGTTACGCAAAATCTACAGGAACAAATAGGAGGAGGAGATTGGGTATTGTTGGAGATTGTAAGAGCTACACTTAAAAGGAGTGAACAGCAAGGCAAATTACTTATTTAACATGAAGGTTCTCTGTTGTCATTGCATCCATGAGATTTCTTTGGTAAGATATCGATTTATTTTTTGAAAATCTGGTGTCAGTGAGTAAGGTTGTAAAAATTATGATCATTAGTACAACTACAATATTACAGCTTAAGTTACCTGTACTGCAGTTGCCAAGATTGCAAGCTCAATAGAAAGGAGACCTTTGGAGGTAAAGGATTTGAAAAAATACTTAAATATGCAATTGTGCTGATGCTCTAATAAACAGTGACATCAAGTGTCAGGGTATACAATTCCTCATACAAGTGCCAGATTTTCATCAGGCAAAGTCAGCAATCAGAGATTTGTTGCTTCCCCACATTGAGAGGGGGATACTGTGGGTGAGTCACTATCCAACTTTTTAACTCGTTCTCCTAGTTAATGCAAAATCCTGCAATATTGAGACTTTGTACTCGAAGAAGTTGCAAGTTTCTCTCATAGAATGATAAATGGACTGCCAATGACTTACAAGACACTAATTCAACCAAGCATTTCTGATAAACTGTTAGAATTTTGCTCCTGTGGTTTATATCAATAATCACAGAAACATAAGATTGAATTAGTGTATGGTAAAATCTTCATGAGTTGAATCCCAGGGGAGCTGCCTCCAAATTTGCATTGCTAGTTTCATAATAGCCAGGGAGGCTCCATTCCCATATGAATGTGTCTCTATGAAACCCAGTAAGCCTACAATCGCGGTCCATGTCAAAAGCAACAGATTCAAATAACAAATGACAACACAGTAAAGCAGTAAATGTGTGAAAAAGTCTTTATTCAATTTGTTCACACCTTCCAATAACCTGACCTTTTAAAAGGCTGGAGCTTTGCATTGAAAAAGGCCAGAGGTCAACCAGGCAGTTTTGCTAGCTTTGTATTGTGTGGGTAGTGTCTTGACATTCGCAACGCAATGTGGTTTCTTGGACTTGCCTATCACAATAAGCAGCAGATTTTCAGTGCCATCCATGTCGGCACAGACCATAGCAGTGACAGGTTCCTTGCTCCACCTGTCACCATTACACCTTCAAACATGAAAGAGCAAAAGAGAGTAAAACAGTCTGGTGTCATCCACGTTAAAAGTGTCTTTTAGTGCATAATCATTCAAACAGGGGTGAGACCCCTTTGGAGTCAGTCATCTGCTATTGCTGCCATAACTACTACACCCACATTGCCTCTGGCACAGAAGACAATGCTGAGCCTTTTCTTGAATGTGTCCAGCCATCTGTCGCTGCAGGTGAACTCCATGTGGTCCAACTTCTTTGCCAGGGCGATTCCTCTTTTCTGCATGATTGGGCCAGAGATGGGAACATTCTCTGCTTCGGCTGCCTTGGACCACGTTAGCAGAGCTTGTTTAACATCGGGATAGACAGCTGTTCTCATTCCTCTTCCTTGTTGAAGAGAATGCCTGTTATTGAACTATTCCATGATGTTTTCCTTTTGATTCATAATGGTGGACAAACCTGATGGCAAAATCTCCCATTCCTTTTCAATATCTGCTTTCCACTTCTCTTCATGGTTTTCCTCTTTCTGTATCAACATGGGGAGGCGATGACCTAGAAACTCAGCTAATGTTCTGGGGACCCAGGTTCGAATCCCGCCACGGCAGATGGTGGAATTTGAATTCAATTAAAAAAACCTGGAATTAAGAATCTGCTGATGACCGTGAAACCATTGTCGTTTGTCGGAAAAACCCACCTGGTTCACTAATGTCCTTTAGGGAAGAAAATCTGCCATCCTTAACTGGTCTGGCCTATATGTGACTCCAGAGCCACAGCAATGTAGTTGACTCTCAACTGCCTTCCAAGGGCAATTAGGGATGGACAATTAATGCTGGCCAGCCAGTGACGCTCATGTCCCACAAATGAGTAAAAAAAAACTTCACTCCTCCTCTCCGATCTTAGCCATACTTGTAGGTTTTTGCACATCCTTTCATGGGGAGATTTCAATGTCAGATGGCTTGCTCAGTACTTTGCCTTAATTTTGCACTCCTGTGTGATCTAACTCTGCTCTGATTGGTTGGCACGGTCATATGACAAGTTTAGACAAGTTTGGCTAATTGCAATAACCAGTGTGGATTTCGGTTTATCACAGGCGTTGTGTGATTTGTTATTCTGCTGGCAGGAATGGTTGATAACTTCGACATACCCTGAATTTCACGTCACCCAAGTTCACTCATCATGATTTCACTGTACTGCTTTAAAATTAACTACAAATTATAGTTATACTGTGTGCGGTCAACAAACTAATGTATGTTTTTCAATTTATTATTTAAACATGTGTGGTCATGTTGACATGGTCCAGATAGAACAAGTGACAGGGTAAGAGGTTAACGGTGATATAAAGGCTCTGGAGTCGTAAGCATCTTGTAACTTGTACAGAAAGTATGTCCATTTATATAGCATTCTTCACCAAACACCAGTTTGAAGTGCTGCTGTAATGTAGAATCAATTTGCTCTCCGTAAACTCCCACAAACAGCAATGTGATAATGACAAGCTAATCTGTTTTTGTGATGTGGATTGAGGGACAAATATTGGCCAGACATCAAGGATAACTCACCTGCTGTTCCATGTATGCCATGGGATCTTTTGCATCCACTGAAGCAGGCAGATGGGGCCTTGTCCTAACGTCTCATCTGAAAGACAGCACCTCTGACAGTGCAGTGCTCCCTCAGTGCAGCACTGGAGTGAGCCTGGATTTTTGTGCTCAAGGCCTGAGAACCCAGAACTTTGTGATGCAGACGTGGATTTGCTACTAACTGAACCAGAGTCAACACTATCCTCAAGCTGTCCCAGTGAACTTTACAGCTGTCTCTTTCTTTCAATATAGAATAATCACTTGAGAGGGACCAGGAACTTTTGCTAATTGACCAAGGTGAGGATGTCCTTACTGAGGTTTTAGAACATTTTTTCTTGCATAATTAACTTTGTCAAGACTTAGTGAATTTTGAAGGTTTGATAATGGGTGATAGTTTAGAAGTATTTCCGTTTATGATGAACTTTAGTAGCTGATACATGCTGGCATCACGTAACAAGAAAGGTTGATATGTGAGACAGAGTTTTACAGGTACTACCATTTGGAATTCTATCTTAATATTGGCATCTCAGTATTAAAGCTACTTCAGATCAGAATCAGCACTCCTTATGATTTGGGGATCAGTGTAGCAATGCTTCCTATAAGCAGTGGAGCAATCTGAAAGTTCCTCCTCAGGCCACAAGTAAATGAGCCCTTTTAAATCGCCACACTTAAATAAACAACCTGCACACTCCAAAAATAAATGGGTGGGAGCGATGCAGTTTATTCTCAGTACATTTGTTTGTCGATATAATAAAGCAGTTAATGACAATTTCTTGAAACTAAGCCCCGGTCCCATAAACAATTCCGTTCAGGCGAAAACAAACAAATGATGCCATAACCATCTCTAAGAATAATTTTTCCATCTCTGTAATAATCTTTCAACTTTTGAAGAAAAATGAGATACTTCTATGACAATTTTTTTTAAATTCAGAAAATAGTGTTTTATGAACTGGCTCCTACATTTTATCCCATTATTGTAAAAAGAAAAGCAATAACTTGTATTTATATAGTGCTTTTAACATAATGAAACTTCCCAAAGTGCTTACAGGAACATTACAGGACAAAGTATAGCACCAAGCCACATGAGGAGATGTTAGGTCAGATGACCAAAAGTTTGGTCAAAGATGTAGGATATAAAAAGTGACTTAAAAGAAGTAAAGAGGGGTAGGGATAAATTCCATAGCTTGGGGTCTAGGTAACCAAAGGCATGGTCACCAGTGGTGGAGCAATTATGATTGGGAATGTGCAAGAGGCCAGAATTATGAGTGTGGCTGTCTCAGAGGGTTGGACTGGAAGAGATTACAGAGAAAGGCATTTCCAGAAGGCACTTGATAAGGTGCCACACAAGAGATTGATGCAGAAGGTTAGATCCCAAGGCGCTGCAGGTAGAGTAGTGGCTTGGATTGAGGATTGGCCGACTGATAGAAAGTAGAGGGTTGGGATTAATGGGTCTTCCTCCAGTTGGTGATCTGTAATTGCTGGGGTCCTGTAGGATTCAGTTCTCAGACAACAACTATTTACAATCTGTATCAATGATCTACAAGCTGGGACAGAGTGTAACACAGCGAAATTTGCTGACGACACAAAAATAGGTGGGAAAGCAGGCTGTGATGAGGAGATAAAAAGTTTACAAATGGACTTTTTTACCCAGAGGGTGGTGACGGGGTCCCAGAGTGCAGTGGATGAAAATTCAATCAATGGATTCAAGAAAGAGATCGATAACTATTTGATCAAAAGCGGGAAAAAGGGCTATGGGAAAAGGCAGGGAAGTGGAGTTAGGTTGGGATGGAGATCAGCCACAATCATATAGAATGGCAGAGCGGGCTCAAAAGGCTGAATTGCCTACTCTCACTCCTAATTCCTATGTTCCTAAAGGGCCATGGAGAGGTTTGAAAACGATGGGAATTTTAAAATTAAGATGTTGCTTGACCAAAAGCCAGTGTAGGTCAGTAAACGTGAGGGCAATAACTTCGGTAATCTATTTTTGCCAAGATATATTTAACACTAAACTTGTTCTTTTTTAATTTGAAAAACCCACAGAATATAATTGAAAGAAAGCTCAGTTGCACACGAGGCCAACTGCGACAAGAGCTAAAGAAGTAATATTTTTAAATTTCTGTTTGCCATCCTCATGAAATTTGTGTGTTTTCACAAGGAATATTTTGAGCTCCTTTCTTTAGATCAGAACGGGGACTAGCTCATAGTAGTCGTCGGCCTCATATTCGATCAAAGTACAGCTTCTCAATTGAGGCGGCACGGTAGCACAGTGGTTAGCACTGCTGCTTCACAGCTCCAGGGTCCCGGGTTCGATTCCCGGCTCGGGTCACTGTCTGTGTGGAGTTTGCATGTTCTCCTCGTGTCTGCGTGGGTTTCCTCCGGGTGCTCCGGTTTCCTCCCACAGTCCAAAGATGTGCGGGTTAGGTTGATTGGCCAGGTTAAAAATTGCCCCTTAGAGTCCTGAGATGCATAGGTTAGAGGGATTAGCGGGTAAATATGTGGGGGTAGGGCCTGGGTGGGAATGTGGTCGGTGCAGACTCGATGGGCCGAATGGCCTCCTTCTGCACTGTAGGGTTTCTATGACTTCTATGATGTGGCGACTAACGCAGTCAGATGCTTTGCAGTGCCGGAGATCCCAATGCAGGTGCAACCTCTCAGATGCAGCGTCATGTAATTTTTCATTTCTATGTGGTCCCTTGAAAGTCTGAAGAAAAGGAAAGGCTCACTGCAGGTTACATGTGTGAAAGAAAATATAGAAACCAGAAGCAGGAGTAGGCCATTTGGCCCTTCGAGCCTGCTCCACCATTCATTTTGATCATGGCTGATCATCGAATTCAATACGGTATTCAAAACTTTTTTATTATTGTTCATTTAAAATATGCCGTATAAAAGTGGAGAACTCTGCTCTCCATTTGGTTCTCGCAGGTTCACGGAAATAATGTTAACGGGAAAACATGATAAATGTGATACTATTCTTCACACAGGCTGAAACCTTTTAAGAGCTGTCCACGGGTGAGTGAGTGAGGAAATGAGTAAAATGTTTGAGAATGTTACCCTGTTATTTGATGGTAGTGTGAACGTTGTGCCGATTTCCTGGGAATGGTAGTTGCTGCCAAGTTGACATGCCTATGTTTTCCCCAGGGTGCAGCTCAGGCTCAGGAAAGGATACAAACTCTGTGAGAAACAGAGGAGGCAGCTATGTGGATTTGAATCTTTGTTTCTGGATGTGTGCAAGCAACAGACAAGATGTCTTTATTTGTATTTGTGGAATCCCATTGTGCCGTTTTCTGAAAACAAAGATTGCAACAACTACTTTTTTCAGGAAAGCACAGTGAGAATCATTCGGTTGGCAATTAGAATTTTCCATTTGAAAGTCAGCACTTTTTAATTTCAATTCAAGGCCTCCAAAATTAAATCATTGTGTTTCAAAATAGCAGTTGGAAAGTTGCAAATTGTCCTACGTGTTACATATGGGAGGATTGTACTAAGAACCGCTAATCTATGTGTCAACACTCACCTCTGTCTGTGTCATCCCCATGTAGAGACTTAATAGGATTTCCAATGCAGCAGAGCATGACCTGTGACTGTTCCTTGTTTCACCATCATATGGTGAAGAGCCACTCATCCCCCTCCCCCCCCCAACCACAACTGCATCTGCTGTATATTAATAACTATGCATTTTGATCCATTTCACTCCAAGTTACATTTTCTCCCAACCATTCCTTTGCGATTGTCAAGCTACTGAAGTCTCGTTGTCTGACTGCCATAATATCTTGCTCTGACGTAATCTCCAACCTTGTTCCCTGGCCCAAACCCTGGGGGGAGGGTGGGAATCTTAACCCTGTCTGCCCAGCTGAAATAGGGCAGGTGGGAAGTTACAGCCCCCCTGGTTACTTCTCTGCTGGTAAACCGCCTGGATTCCACTATGTCCAATTTTAACTTGCCCTCTTAAACCAGCAGCAAATGGTTCCTCTCCATGATCCTTAAACATGATGTAATTTATGTAATTTAATGTATGCATTAATATCCTTGCCACAACATTCACTACCGCACTCGAATCAACAATGCAACAGTCTAGCGGCCACATACAGAGCTGCAAGAAATGCAATTGGTGAAACTCCAGTATTTTTGACTAAAAATGTGAATATTTCGAACTTCTGGGTTTAGCAGTTCCCGTGTAAAGATGTCAAGAACTTCTGCTCAAATTAACCTACGATTCAGAAGAGCAAGTTTATTAGAGTCCTTATGGGTGTGGGCTCATTAACTCACTTTTGTTCCAAATCTTCCCAACATCCACACCTAAATTATCCTCCCAATCACAGAGTACACTAAGAACCCATTCCACTTCATGGAAATGTACTGGGAACATGAATAACCCTTCTGATTAATTCCCCCAAGTTCTTGATAATTATTAGATCTAAATAAGTGGCAGTTGCAGGATGGTAACCAGGTCATGGGAGCCTGTTCAAAGGACCTATGTGGTTACCATAGAAACCAGCAATGCCCTTAGTAAAGCTAAATGGGGCAGATGCTGGAAATCTGAAATAAAAACAAAAATGTTGGAAATGCTCAGCAGAACGGAAAGCAATGGTAAAGAGTAACAGAGTTAAGGTTCCAGGTTGAGATGACCTTTCATCTCAAGCTGAAATGTTAACTCTGTTTCTCTCCATTGGTTTTTTTAAATTATTTGCTCATGGGATGTGGGCCAGCATTTATTACCCATCCCTGAGGTCATTTAAGAGTTGCTGTGGGTCTGGCGTCACATGTAGGCCAGACCAGGTAAGGACAACAGATTTCCTTCCCTAAAGGTTATTAATGACAATCGACAGTGGTTTCATGGTCATCATGTCAGGAACCCGGGTTTGATTCCTGGCTTGGGTCATTGTCTGTGTGGAATTTGCACATTCTCCCCCTGTCTGCATGGGTTTCCTCTGGGCGCTCCTCCCACAGTCCAAAGATGTGCAGGTTAGGTGGATTGGCCATGCTAAATTGTCCATTAGTGTTAGGGGGATTAGCAGGGTGAATATGTGGGGTTACGAGGATGGGGCCCGGGAGGGATCGTTGTCGGTGCAGGCTCGATGGGCCGAATGTCCTCCTTCTGCACTATAGGGATTCTGTGATTAGACATTCAATTCCAGATTTTTTGATTGAATTCAAATTTCACCATCTGCCATGGTGAGATTCGAACCCGGGTCCCCAGACCATTACTCTGGGTCTCTGGATTACGAGTTCAGTGACAATACCATTACTCCACCACCTCCATGCTGTCTGCCCTGATGAGAATGCCCTTCGAAACCTTTCCAGAGAGATCGCCACAGTCTAAAATTCTGCAGGTTGTGATAAATTTGCTGCAATGTGTTGCAGTTCTTGGGTATATTTACGGAGAGTGTCTCCATTGCCTTCACATGAGGTCCACGCACCTTTATCTTAGCTCTTTTGAAGACTAGGACCCCAGACTGTGAGCCAAGGGTGGTCATTTTTGTACCCTCATTCTTATTAATGTTCATTGTTCCACCAAATGACATTCCATCTAATTCAGTAACTACTTCCTCCCAAGTGGGTATCTCTGCGCTGGTAGTTAGACATTAAAGATGCCATGATGCTGTTAGTGAGGAAGTAGCAGCAGCTGAGATGGTTTCCAGCTGTGAATTTCTCAAAGGAAGTGCTTGGGTGGTCATTGCTGTAACTAGCATCTTCCTGAAAAGCACTCCCTATGATGTAGAACGCAGCTGTGGAAAAGTGACGTTCCACCTTGCTGAAATAGTGACTAAGTGCAAAACTTTGAGAAAGCCTATAAAGCTGGCGGTAACCTAATATCGGCATCTCCAAGACGCTAGCAATCTTCACTTGTCACCTGGTCTCCAACTCCAACTTCTCCCACCAATTGTCCTGTTTGCCCATCCCGTCTAATAGGCCCCTGTCATTGCACTCAGAACTTGTGTGTCTGTGCTCCTTGATCACTTCTCTGGTATGTTTTATTGGCAATTGTTCCCTCCCCACGATTTGTGGGGAGGGAACAATGTTAAAGACGTGTGTGAGACATGGGTGTAAGAAAGCGATAAAGAAAGGAAAGATAGGTTATGAAGCTAGGCTAGCTCTAAATATAAAAAATGATAGTAAAAGCTTTTACAAATATATAAAAAGGAATAGAGTGGCAAGAGTGAATGTTGGACCCTTGGAAGACGAGAGGGGGGATTTAATAGTGGGAAATGAGGAAATGGCTGAAACTTTAAATACGTTTTTTGTGTCGGTCTTCACGGTGGAAGACACAAATAGTTTACCGAATATTAACGATAGAGGGTTGGTAGGAGGAGAGGTACTCAATCCAATTAATGTTACCAGGGAGGCAGTGCTTGGTAGACTAACGGGACTGAAGGTGGCCAAGTACCCGGGCCCGGATGGAATGCATCCCAGGGCACTGAAAGAAATGTCAGAGGTAATAGCGGATGCGTTAGTGGTTATTTATCAAAATTCGTTGGATTCTGGGGTAGTGCTGGTGGACTGGAAAACGGCTAATGTTACGCCGCTGTTTAAAAAAGGAAATAGACAAAAGGCGGGTAACTACAGGCCGGTTAGCTTAACGTCTGTAGTTGGGAAAATGCTGGAATCCATTATTAAAGAAGAAATAGCAGGCCATCTGGATAAGAATGGTTCGATTAAGCAGACGCAGCATGGATTCATGAAGGGAAAGTCGTGCTTGACGAACTTGTTGGATTTTTATGAAGATGTGACTAGTGCGGTTGACGGAGGGGAACCGGTGGATGCGATGTTTTTGGATTTCCAAAAGGCGTTTGATAAGGTGTCTCACAAAAGGTTGCTGAAGAAGATTGGGTCACACGGAGTTGGGGTAGGGTGTTAGCATGGATTGGGGATTGTCTATCTGACAGGAAGCAGAGAGTCGGAATAAATGGGTGCTTTTCTGGTTGGCGGATGGTGACTAGTGGCCGCAGGGATCGGTACTGGGGCCTCAACTATTTACCATTTATATAGACGATCTGGAGGAGGGGACTGAGTGTAGGGTAACAAAGTTTGCAGACGACACAAAGATAAGTGGAAAAGTGAATCGTGTGGAGGGCGTAGAAGGTCTGCAGAGAGATTTGGACAGGCTGAGTGAGTGGGCAAGGATCTGGCAGATGGAGTATAATGTTGACAAATGCGAGGTTATTCACTTTGGAGGAAATAATAGCAAATTGGATTATTATCTAAATGGAAAAAAATTACAACATGCTACTGTGCAAAGGGACCTGGGGGTCCTTGTGCATGAGACGCAAAAACCCAGTCTTCAGGTGCAACAGATGATCAAGAAGGCAAATGGGATGTTGGCCTATATTGCAAGGGGGATAGAATATAAAAGCAGAGATGTCTTGCTGCATCTATACAGGGCATTGGTGAGGCCGCAGCTGGAATACTGTGTGCAGTATTGGTCCCCTTATTTGCGGAAAGATATATTGGCCTTGGAGGGAGTGCAGAGAAGGTTCACCAGGTTGATACCAGAGATGAGGGGTGTTGATTATGAGGAGAGACTGAGCAGATTGGGTTTGTGCTCGTTGGAATTTAGAAGGCTGAGGGGGGATCTTATAGAGGCATATAAGATAATGAAGGGGCTGGATAGGGTAGAGGTGGAGAGATTCTTTCCATTTAGAAAGGAAGCTAGAACTAGAGGGCACAGCCTCAAAATAAAGGGAGGTCAGTTTAGGACAGAGTTGAGGAGGAACTTCTTCTCTCAGAGGGTGGTGAATCTCTGGAATTCTCTGCCCACTGAAGTGGTGGAGGCTACCTCGTTGAATATGTTTAAATCACGGATAGATGGATTCCTGATCAGTAAGGGAATTAGGGGTTATAGGGATCAGGCGGGTAAGTGGAACTGATCCACTTCAGATCAGCCATGATCTGATTGAATGGCGGGGCAGGCTCGAGGGGCTAGATAGCCTACTCCTGCTCCTATTTCTTATGTTCTTATGGGTGTTTCTCTCAGGTGAATATATATATCCCAAGATGATGAGAGATAAGGGTGTAAGTTACCATTAAATGAAGAGATCTTGGGAACTTGCAAAATTCCTCTTGGGAGGCAACATGAGTCGTCAGAATGGTCTTGAGTAAAGGTGGTGTTTGATTGTTTGCAGAGGCTGCTCTTTACATAAATGCATTTCTCTGAAGCCTAGGTGCTGGAACATGAGGATAAGAGAAGACGCTTTACTGATTTAAAAGAGTTGCATGACAATCCATGGATATACTTTGAGCTATTTGAGGCAAGGGATTATAATGAGCAGAAAATGATACTTACAGAATGAAATTATTCTATGTATTGAAGGTAGGTTACCTGCTAGGTATGCATCAAAGTTAAGTAACTTAGTGGATTAGCAGTAATGGGGCATTTATGGATTTTTGGCAGTATCTTAAGTTTCTTCCAGGAAGCAATCCAGTTTAAAGCACTTTGGAACATAGAACTGCCATTAGTGATCAAGTTCACTAAGGAAATTTGTTGTCCTTACCTGGTCTAATCTGCATGTGACTCCAGACCCACAGCAATGTGGTTGACTCTTATATGCCCTCAGGGATGGGCAATAAATGCTGGCCCAACCAGCGACGCCCACATCCCATGATCGAATTTTTAAAAAGTTGTTAACCAATTAATGGTCGATATGCATCTTTATTCAGATTTGCTTTCAACCACACATGTCATTCATGATGTCCGGGAAAAGAAAGATAGTTTCCTCTGCGGGTAGAAAGAAGGAATGAAGCACAAATCAACCAAAGGCACTTTTGCACATCTCACAGCAAGAGGACATGGGGCTGGATTGTGTGTTTCTCTGTGGGACAAAGAGGGACAGAATAGAAATTAAGAGGACAGTTCACCCCTGCCATCTGATTTCAGCAAATCAAGCTTCGGACGACCAGCTAGTGCTTGCTGACAGAAGGTGATCAATTAGAGATGCAAAGGAAGGCTTTGCATTCTGTCAAGAGTATAGGCCGACACGTCATGCTTTTGGAGGGGTTATGGTGTGAACAGAGAATCAGTCACAGCTATAAATTTAAAGACTCCCTGCTTTCCGAATCTCCCTTTATTTACCAAGACAGACTCAAAAAAGTCAATAAATGAAGTCCAAAGTCATACAGATGCTGTCACATTCACCAGTGGAATGTATTGTGACAGGCAGCAATGGTCCTAATGACAGGCTTTATCTTCCACCCTTGTACCTGCTTCATCATACCCGCCGTAAAGCAGTTTCAAACATTTTCCTGTCCAATGTCTGAAAAATGCAGTGGAGAATAAAAACCATTGTGACAAGTGGCTCTTGAACAGAATAGAATCATAAAATCCCGAGTGCAGAAGGAGGCCATTCAACCCATTGAACCTGTACCAACAATAATCTCACCCAGGCCCCACGTGCATTTACTCTGTAAACCCCCTGACACTAAGGGACAATTTCATATAACCAATCAACCTAACCTGCACAACTTTGGACAAAGAACAAAGAAAATTATAGCACAGGAACAGGCCTTTCGGCCCTCCAAACCTGCATTGACCATGCTGCCCGACTGAACTAAAGCCCCCTACCCTTCCGAGGACCATATCCCTCTATTCCCATCCTATTCATGTATTTGTCAAGATGCCCCTTAAAAGTCACTGTCGTATCTGCTTTCATGACCTCCCCCAGCAGCGAGTTCCAGACACCCACCACCCTCTGTGTAAAAAAACTTGCCTCGTACATCTCCTTAAAACCTTGCTCTTCACACCTTAAACCTATGCCCCCTAGTAATTGACTCTTCCGCCTTGGGAAAAAGCTTCTGACTATCTACTCTGTCCATGCCCCTCATAACCTTGTAGACTTCTATCAGTCGCCCCTCAGCTTCCGTCGTTCCAGTGAGAACAAACCAGGTTTCTCCAACCTAGGTTTCTCCAACCTCTCCTCATAGCTAATGCCCTCCATGCCGGACAACATCCTGGTAAATCTTTTCTGTACCCTCTCCAAAGCCTCCACATCTTTCTGGTAGTGTGGCGACCAGAATTGAACGCTATATTCCAAGTGTGGCCTAACTAAGAATCTATAAAACTGCAACATGACATGCCAATTTTTAAACTCAATGCCCAGGCTGATAAAGACAAGCATGCCATATGCTTTTTTGACTACCTTCTCCACCTGCGTTGCCACTTCCAGTGACCTGTTAACCTGTACAACCAGATCCCTCTGCCTATCAATACTCTTAAGGGTTCTGCCATTTACTGTATATTTCCTCGCTATATTAGACCTTCCAAAATGCATTACCTCATATTTGTCCAGATTAAACTCCATCTGCCATCTCTCCGCCCAAGTCACCAATCGATCTATATCCTACTGTATCCTCTGATGGTCCTAATCGCTATCCGCAAATCCACCATCCTTTGTGTCATCTGCAAACTTACTAATCAAACCAGTTACATTTTTCTGCAAATCATTTATATATATATATTACAAACAGCAAAGGTCTCAGTACTGATCCCTGAGGAACACCACTTGTCACAGCCCTCCATTCAGAAACACATCCTTCCATTGCTATCCTCTGTCTTCTATGTCAGAGCCAATTTTGTATCCACCTTGCCAGTTCACCTCTGATCCCATGCGACTTCACCTTTTGCACCAGTCTGCCATGAGGGACCTTGTCAAAGGCCTTACTGAAATCCATATAGACCACATCCATTGCCCTACTCCCATCAATCATCTTCGACACTTCCTCGAAAAAGTCGATCAAGTTAGTGAGACACCACCTCCCCTTCACAAAACCATGTTGTTCCTCGCTAATACATCCACTTATTTCCAAGTGGGAGTAAATCTTGTCTTGAAGAATCCTCTCCAATAATTTCCCTACCAATGATGTAAGGCTCACCAGTCTGTAATTACCTTGGAGTGTGGGAGAAAACCGGAGCACCCGGAGGAAACCCACGCAGACACAGGGAGAATGTGCAAACTCCACACAGTCACCCAAGGCCGGGTCCCTGGTGCTTGGGGGGGGGGGGGGGGGGGGTGACTGTATACTCCAACCCATAGAAAAGCACCGGCAGCAATATCTTGACTTCTTGTTGGTCCCATTCTCTCTACCCCACCCCTCCCTCCACCGCTCAAACATTGACATCAATAAGAGATTTGAATTATACATGTATGCGTTTAATGGGGGAGAAAAATAGCGATAAAAAGGAACACTGATGAAACAAAATTGAAGTCTTATGGTCTGCAAAGGTTTAAAGAAGGTGAAAGGGCATTTTTGGTGCTTTAGTTTTTTTAAAACTTGTGCCCTGTGTGCCTCCTTCAGTTGCCACAGTAACAAAACAAACATTAAAAATGGTCCATTAAAACTCCCTTCATGAATTGTAGTACATGTAAATAAGATGGAAGGTGAAAGCAGAAAGAAACATGAAGCTGAGTTTCCAGGGTACAGGGATAGCCAGGTTTATGATTTAAAACTCGGGAACTTGAAACTCTAGGCAGTCGTGATCCATCATGAATCGAGCCCTTTGATCCAGAGTTTTGCAAAGCTGCTTTATGTGTTTCAGTCTTTATTATTAGTGCGAGCAGTGTAGATTTCTGAAAATGTGATTGGTGCAATTGGCTGCAAAATGTGGGTCACTGATTGAAAACACTTGTTTGTGTGCATTGAAAGCTCCAGTTGAATCTTCACTGATACCACACCCAGACTTATAAAAGAACAGACTGAGAAACATTTCAAAAGACCTGTTTCAGACATTTAATATAAAAATTAATTTACAGAAATGATCAAACCTCATAACCACATCTTTTGTTTCAATAAATAACATTTTTTAAGCTGGATTTTTGTGGAGTCAGAGAGACTTCTAACTGCACTGCCGACAGGCACAATTTTCACCAGTGCGGGTTAAGGATGCAGGCTGGTGCAGGTGGTGAATCCAGCACCCTGCACTCCCAACCTAGCTGGCTCCATTGTGGGGAAGTACATGTCCTAGTCCTCAGCAATGTTGGTGGAACAGGACCAGCTTTTAATGGACTTGTGGTCCATAGCCCCTCGGAGATCTTGTGAACCATAGTCTGGATGAGGGAACCTTTTGGAACCAGGCCAACTCACCCCATCCACGTCCATGGCTCCTTATACCCCTGCATGCCATATTATGCTCCTCACCCACTTCTCCATGGTCCCTCTTGCTCTTCATGCCAATCTGTGGTATTTCCATACCCATTCCCCCACGACACAATCTGTACAGAATCCATAAAGTCTATCGTAACGATATATCTGAGAAAGCAACACCCTATTGTAACGATCAGGTTCATTGACTCTATACAAACTGTATAGTGGATGAATGGGCAAGGACATGCCATAGCTTGACTTGGAGAGTATGAGGGGCCATGGAGACGTAGGTGTGGAGCATGGCTTCGTATGGAGGGGTATGAGGGACCATGGGTGTGGATGGGGGTGGCATGAGTTGGCATGGGGAGTGTGTGGGGGATGAGGGCTAGAAGGTTGTTCTTTGTCTTGCTGCCAGTACAGATGGGATAATGTCCCAGAGCACCAAGGTGGGCCTTTTAAATATCCCGCCAACTTATCCAGCATACCCGATGGTTCTCTCCGAATTCTTTCCGGGGGCAGCGGCCCAACTCCAGAATTAATATCCTGTCTTTGCTGGCACTTTCTTCCAAAGCAGGCATGCTGAGCTGGGAAATGCCCCCCTACCTGCCTCAAGGGTGAAGATCCAGTCACTTGTTTCACTTGGTCCTGATGGTAATAGCACACGGCCACACATACTAGTAATCAACTTTAAAACATAAAGTCAGCTTCAGGTTAAACAACATGATGAGGATTGACTGGGGGTGAAATACAACAAGGTGACTGTTTCCAGTGCCAAATGGGTGCTGTGGTCCAAATGCTTGTCTGTAGACATTATCCTGAGACCTTATGTGCATGAAGCCAGTGAAGGAGGGAGTGGTGTTGTCACTGGATTAGTAATCCAGAGACCCAAGGTAATGCTCTGGGGACCCGGGTTCAAATCCCACCATGGAAACTGGTGAAATTTGAGTTCAATAAAAATCTGGAATTAAAAGTTTAATGACCATGAAACCACTGTAAATTGTTACAAATGTCCTATAGGAAAGGAAACCTGCCGTCCTTACCTGGTCTGGCCTACATGTGACTCCAGACCCACAGCAATCTGGTTGACTCTTAAATGCCCTCTGAAATGTCCTAGCAAGCCACTTAGTTGAAGGTCAATTAGAGATGGGCAATAAATGCTGCCCCAGCCAGCGACGCCCACATCCCCTGAAAGAATAATAAAACAAAATCGGGTGCAATTGTCAGTTGAGGTTTTAGGAATGGCAGTGAGCTCTGGTAGGTGTTTGGAATGGGTTGAGAAGCTGAGAGGTATAAGCCCAGGCTAGCAGCAGCATGCAGTATTTTTATGGAGCCAAAAGGAGCACGCTTGCCTTTTTCTGGATGGCTTTCATCATTCCCTTTAAAAATTGCTGGTTAGGCTGCTGAAGACCGGAGAATGCTTGGCTTCCTATTTGAGGATCAATTATACAACAGGGTACTACAATGGGTACTAGGACCCAGATTGGTGTATGCATGACGTCAAATATCTATCTCAGGCAGATATGCCGCTGTCTTAGAAGTCAGCAGCTTCAATATGGCAACTAGTGTACTTCCAGGGAAGGTGGGGCACAGGACACTGACCTGAAATCCATGTCCACAGTGTTTACTTTTGTCTTAAAAAAACAAATGATGTTCCATTTGTCAAACTGCCACATTTGAAGTGCTTTTTAGTTTAAAAATCGTTTAAATAATTTTCCTGTTTTAGTTTCCAATTTTCTCCAACTTTTTACCCCTTCACTCTGAAGATGCAAGAACTGATTTAATGAGATCACCCTACAGGTCAGGGTCCTCTACCATAGGAAGGCATGTCAAATGGGAAATGATGTCAACTATGTGCCTGAATTCATGGGGAAGGAACAACGTTTTGTAAAATCATGTCTCCTGCTCGAATACGTTTGGATGATGCGGTCAATTTTTTAGGCAGCCTGTTATAGGCACCAACAATCTGAAAATTTTATAATTTTCCACTAAAATTATACAAAACATCCAACAGTACAATTAGATACAAAAACAGAAAAAGCTGGAAAATCTCAGCATGTCTGGCGACACCTGTGGAGAGAGAATAAAGCTAATGTTTTGAGGTTTGACCCTTGTTCATCCAGACTCGAAACGTTGGCTTTATTCTCTCTCCACAAATGCTGTCAGACTGGCTGAGATTTTCATAGAATCATACAGCACAGCAGAAGCCCTTTGGCCCATCGAGTCTGCACCGAGACATGAGAAACACCTGAACTCCCACCTAATCCCATCTGCCAGCTCTTGACCCATAGCCCTGAATGTTATAATGTGCTAAGTGTTCATCCAGATACTTTTTAAAGGGTGTGAGGCAACCCGCCTCTACCACCTCCCAGACAACGCGTTCCAGACCGTCATCACCCTCTGGGCAAAAAGGTTTTTCTTCACATCCCCCCTAAACCTCCTGCCCCTCACCTTGAACCTGTATATCTTGTGACTGACCCTTTAACTAAGGGGAACAGCTGCTCCTTATCCAATCTGTCCATGTCTCTC
This sequence comes from Mustelus asterias, assembly GCF_964213995.1. Taxonomy (NCBI): domain Eukaryota; kingdom Metazoa; phylum Chordata; class Chondrichthyes; order Carcharhiniformes; family Triakidae; genus Mustelus; species Mustelus asterias. The sequence goes on along the minus strand of NC_135810.1, from coordinate 58,863,016 downwards.
ATAATCTTGTATACTCCTCAGTCTTCTCTGCTCCAATGAAAACAACCCAAGCCTACGCAACCTCTCTTCATAACTGAAATGTTCCATCTCAGGCAGCATCCTGGTGAATCTCCTCTGCATCCCCTCCAGTGCAATCACACCCTTCCGATAATGTGGTGACCAGAACTGCACACAGTACCCCAGCTGTGTCCTCACCAAAGTTCTATATAACTCCAAAATGACTTCCCTGCTTTTGTAATCTATGCCTCGATTGATAAAGGCAAGTGTCCCATATGCCTTTTTCACCAACCTACTAACATGCCCTTCCGCTTTCAGAGATTTGTGGACAAACACACCAAGGTCCTTTTGTTCCACAGAACTTCCTAGTGTCCTACCATTCATTGAGTACTTTCTTGTCAAATTACACCTTCCAAAATGAATCACCTCACACTTTTCAGGATTAAATTCCATCTGCCACTTATCTGCCCATTTGACCATTCTGTCTATATCTTCTTGTAGCCCAAGACACTCCGCCTCACTGTTAATCACCCGTCCAATCTTTGTGTCATCCCCAAATTTACTAATCCTACCACCCACATAGTCATCTATGTAATTTATATAAATGACGAATAACAGGGGGTCCGACACAGATCCCAGTGGTACGCCACAAGACACTGACTTCCAGTCACTAAAGCAGCTTTCTGCCATCACTCTCTGTCTCCTACAACTGAGCCAATTTTGAATCCACTTTATCAAATTACCCTGTATTCCATGTGAATTTACCTTCTTTACAAGTCTCCCATGTGGAACCTTGACAAAGGCTTTGCTGAAATCCATATAAACTACACCAACTGCACAACCCTTGTCTACACACCTGGTCACCTCCTCAAAAAATTCAATCAAATCTTTTCGGCATGACCTCCCTCTGATGATGCTGACTATCCCCGATCAAGCTTTGCCTCTCCAAGTGGAAATAGATGCTCTCCTTCAGAGGTTTCTCTAATAGTTTCCCTACCACTGACATGAGACTCACTGGTCTGAAGTTCCCTGGTTTATCTCTACATTTTCCATAATTTTCTCTTTTTGTTTCAAGTTCCAGCATCTGCAGTAATTGACTTTTATTATAGTACAATTAGATTATAGACTTTGATCATTTTAAACTTTGGATTGCGTCTGGAAAAATAATTAAATAGTTAATATGATACATGGGTGAATTACAGGTTGATTATACAGCTGCCATTTTGGTGTTAGCAAATGAAGATGTTTAGGGTACGCAGAAAAAGCATCTCTGCACAAAATCAGTCATTGGCGATCTTTTTTTGGCACAACTGCATCACTAAATAAGTTCACTAAATAAAGACAACATCGGCACCTAACCAAGCAGATCCTCTGTCTGAATGTGAGCCTCAACCGGGGCAAACGAGCCCACCATGATTGAAAATCATTGCTCTATCCTCTCCCAATAATTATACACATTCACAATTCATAGGAGTCAGAAAATATTGATTGTTTCCTACATTGCAACGGTGACTACTCTTAAAAAGTACTTTGTTGTCTGTAAAGCACTTTGGGATGTCCTGAGGTCATGAAATGTGCCATCTGAATGTTAAAAACTCCAGTCTTGGGCAATGCTGGCCCCCACCCCTACCAGTTCTGGAAGACCTGACCTAATCTATGTGTATTAGGCAATTAACATCAAAGCTCCAATCCCTTTAAGGGGTGCTGATAAAATACCAGTGGATGTGGAAAAAAGCCCTTAAGTGGCTGTTAATTGGTCACTTTTGGGCCTGAATTGACCTCTGGGCACCCACCCGCTTCTCTGCTACTTGTAAAATGTTAGTGGTGGCGAGAAGGCAATGGGCAGGTCATGATCCCCACCATCCCACCAAATTTTTTGTCCCTATACACCTGGAAGAGGCCAGCCCCCCACAGCCATAACCATTGTGGACTGACTGAAGTGGTTGAGAGTGGGACTTCCACTCCTCAGTGAGAGGAAGTCCTGTCTCTGGGCAGCATCAGAGCTCAGAAGGAGCACAAGGAAGCTGGATGAATGGCTTTGCCAGGAAGATAAGTCCTGGAACAGGGAGAGAGCCTGGAGCCCAGGGGAAGAGGGGTGCGGGAACCAGGCTTTGGAAGGTAGGTGGTGCAAAAAGAGATGGGGAGGGGGGGGGTTCCATCTTGTGGGTGTCCTCGACGCATAGAGCTTGCCTCCACCATCTTTTCCCCCATTTTTTCAAGTAGGCCATAAAGAAACAGCCTGCCCACTCCCGCCCTCCTGCCCATACCAGCTGTATTGTGGGCATGGGCCCATCTGATTTCTGAGTGTGGCCCACAAGACGTTTTGTTGACCATTGTCCCTGTGCAGGGTTGCCACATTCTGCTGATTTCCATCCATGTTTTTTTTTCCTACTGGTATGACTGAAGTGATAGGCACGTAAAGCAAGGGCAAGTGAGGTGAGGTGCATGCTGATTGCACGCAACATTGACAGTGAAAGTCGTGCACTCCTTCTAGGTCCAATCAAAGTGTAAATATTTCTTTTGTTTTTAACCATTTGAAGTTGATGATCATTCTATTAATATATAAATGATTAAGCATTTTCTATAACTCATTCTGAAATATTCAGCATGTATTAGACATATTTAATCTTATTCATGGAGTCATGGTAAGTGAACAAGCCCGATTTCAATTTTACGGCCCATTTACGAGATGAAAGAGAGCCACTCATACGGCCCACTCACAAGCCTAGGTTGCCCATCCCTGTCTTAGAGCATCTTGATGGATGATTTGGTTCAAAAAATCAAAAGGAAAGGATGTCCCGAGGCATGGTACATTGGGGAGACCATGCAGACGCTACGACAACGGATGAATGAACACCGCTCGACAATCACCAGGCAAGACTGTTCTCTTCCTGTTGGGGAACACTTCAGCGGTCACAGGCATTCGGCCTCTGATCTTCGGGGAAGCGTTCTCCAAGGCGGCCTTCGTGACACACGACAGCGCAGAGTCGCTGAGCAGAGACTGATAACCAAGTTCCGCACACATGAGGACGGCCTCAACCGGGATCTTGGGTTTATGTCACACTGTCTGTAACTCCCACGACTTGCCTGGGCTTGCAAAATCTCACTAACTGGCCAGGCTGGAGACAATACACATCTCTTTAACCTGTGCTTAACCCTCTCTCCACTCACATTGTCTGTACCTTTAAGACTTGATTACCTGTAAAGACTTGCATTCCAACCATTATTTTGTAAATTGAGTTTGAGTCTTTATATGCCCTGTTTGTGAAGAGAACTCCCATTCACCTGATAAAGGAGCAGCGCTCCGAAAGCTAGTGGCTTGCGCTACCAAATAAACCTGTTGGACTTTAACCTGGTGTTGTGGGACTTCTTGCTGTGTTTATCCCAGTCCAACGCCGGCATCTCCACATTAGAGCATCAACTGTAAGGGTTTGCAGTAAATTTCCTTCAGGGACAGACCTTCGCTGTGGAGTAGTAACAAGAAGCAGGCTTATTCCCTTCTTGAACCTTTGACAAGGGAGTGCCAAACTATGAAGCAGGAGTCAAGTATTTTCTCATTGAAGGAGAAGTTTTCTTGTGGTTACGAGTACTGAAAGATTTTCTCTGTTAGCAAACGTGTAAATCTATCCTTTTATGACTGCTTCTATAATTAGCAAACGTAAGAAAAGTGCATTATTTACAATGTCGTTAGCATTTAACACTGAGCAAAGAATCTCCTGCAGGTTGAGTTGAATCAACCTGGGTTCCTTATTTATGTTAACTAGCAGCTGTTTCAAGAACAGCATTAGAAAAGCTCTGTGAATGGCTAGCCTCCATGGCTGGGGAATGTGGTATGACAAAAGGAGTCCAGAGAAGCATTTCAAATAGAGCCAAACAAAGAATAACAACCAAATTTGGGCCTGAATTTTTAGGATGGTGGGGGCTCACCTCCAGAGTCGGCAGAGAACACATCTCTGACTGCCACCCCTGTCACCTCTGACTGCCCCACAGCCAATTTACACTGGAGTGAAAGTTGATTAAGCTGCAGGCTGGGCTTCCACCCCTCACTGGGGAGGAGGTCCTGCCTGAGAGAGCTGCTGGCCACTCTGCCTGGCAACTCTCCCGTCCCTGCAGTGACAGCGGACAGCAGAGGACCCACGCCAACCTGCCTGAGCCAAGGTGCTGGAGCTGGAGAACAAGCTAAATGTATGACATCCCAAGGCGGGGAGGGTGGGGAAGACCTTGGAGGGTCATTGTGAGGAGAGGGGGAACAATCATGGTCTTGGTGGAGACATCAAGGGGGGAGGGAGGTCCAGAGGTTGGCGGGCCTTAAGTGGAGGTGGTTTCTGATGGGGGCACCTCCTCTCTTTCCTGCCCAAGATCTGACTTTGATTCTTTTTGGCCTTCCCTCGTGGTGGTTCAATGGTCCTGCCAGCCTATAAATTGAGGCCAGATGAGGGCCTCAGTTGGGGCAAGGGCAAGCTTCCTGTCCGAGGCATTGCCGCCCCAGCGTTAAATCACTGTGTGGTTGCAGTAGGCAGGAACGTAAGGGTATCCCTTCCCTTTAATTGCACGCATGTGATTGAGCAGGAGAGCATATTTCTGATAGTCACAGACATAGCACCACTTTCTAGACTGATAAATGGTACACCAGTTAATGAAACAGTGTCTTTAATCAGACTTAAATTAATCCTTTAGACCATTTATTTGGTATCATGTTTTTTTCCCTAAACATCCTCTCTCTCTCTTGCCATGATGTATGTCTTTCTTTCTTGAATGCATACAGGAAGCATGGAGAATAATAAGTGGAAATGTTAGGATTAAATGCCAGTTGCTGTAACATAAAAAAGAGCCAAAACTGTGCTTGTGGGCAGAATGTCCCAGCATGCAACAGGCATCTGGGCCAATCTGTGTCCCTGGCACAGCTCCCAGGAAGAGTGAATTTTAGCTGCAACAGAGGAACAAACTCAGCCTGTGTTCACAAAGAACAAGGCACGATTTTTAATGAGGGATAAGAAATGCAACTTAGTGCAAGGGAAAAGTGCATGGGTTTAGACAAATATCGGCTCTCTGTTCATTTGAAACACAGATATAGCAATGCCTTTTCATTTTTGGAAGCCTCATTAATAATTATATTGATGTCTAATCTGCATTTATTTTACATCTTGACTGGATACATATTAAAGGTTCAAAAGCTCATTCACAGCCCTTTCTTTACAGAAGAGCAAACTCCTTCATCAACAAAGATTGACATTTTTAAGTAAGAAGTTGTTTTTACGTTTTCCCCCATATTTTTTTTTAATGTTCACCTTGCATATGTGGTTGTCCAGTCAAGAAGCCAGAAGGTGGTGCATGAAGCTATTTTAACTCCTCTAACTCCATGGGGAGAATTTAATGTCCTTCCCCAAACAGCGTTTGGAAGTGAGGGGAATTTAATCGATGAAGGGCTGGGGTACCTGGAGGGGACCCCATGCCTTCCTCCCTCTGTCCCAATTAAGTCTGGAATGGGAATTCTCATGGCCAACCTTCCTGCCTCAACACCAATTAAGGATTTTAAGTGGGCAATTAATGAGGTGGTGACCATGCAAAGGGCCCACAATGCAAATCCTGGTAGCTTTGCTTGCAGGCTCCTCAGGACGTCTATTGTTCCAAGTTTGTACCTGATCGAAGGACTTAGCATCAGTATGGGGGATGCCACTGACAGTCCCCTGATCTTGCCTCTGACCCCCTCCCTCCTGTGACACCCCACCCACAAGCCCATTCCACCCTTTTTCACTTGTGGCCTAGGTCCCTCATTGATCCTGAACCTCTGGAGGTTGCATTGCCAGCAGCTACCACCACTCCCTAGGTGGTGTTGGTGGCACTGAAGAATTGTTAGCCTTTCCTTGGCTAGAAGCTCTCAGGGATCGGAATTCACGTCCAGTGGTCCTTGATCCTGCCACTACCAATTTAAGTGCCTAACTGGTACTTAATATGCTGGTTATTCCCAAAAGGAGTCAACGCAGGTTTCTCGCCAGCTCTCCAGCCAGCCAGTAAGACCTCCGTCACCTGGATTAAATTCTACAGTGTGTGAGAGTTTGTGGGGGGTGTGTGGAGTTTGTGAGGGGTGTGTGGAGTTTGTGAGGGGTTTGTGAGGGGTGTGTGGAGTTTGTGAGGGGTGTGTGAGGGGTGTGTGGAGTTTGTGAGGGGTGTGTGGAGTTTGTGAGGGGTGTGTGGAGTTTGTGTGGGGTGTGTGAGGGGTGTGTGGAGTTTGTGAGGGGTGTGTGAGGGGTGTGTGGAGTTTGTGAGGGGTGTGTGGGGTTTGTGACGGGTGTGTGGAGTTTGTGAGGGGTGTGTGAGAGTTTGTGAGGGGTGTGTGGAGTTTGTGAGGGGTGTGTGAGAGTTTGTGAGGGGTGTGTGGAGTTTGTGAGGGGTGTGTGGAGTTTGTGAGGGATGTGTGAGAGTTTGTGAGGGATGTGTGAGAGTTTGTGAGGGATGTGTGAGAGTTTGTGAGGGGTGTGTGAGAGTTTGTGAGGGGTGTGTGAGAGTTTGTGAGGGTTGTGTGAGAGTTTGTGGGGGGGGGGAGTTTGTGGGGGTGTGTAAGAGTTTGTGGGGGGGGTGTAAGAGTTTGTGGGGGGTGTGTGAGGGGTGTGTGGAGTTTGTGGGGGGTGTGTGGAGTTTGTGAGGGGTGTGTGAGAGTTTGTGAGGGGTGTGTGAGAGTTTGTGAGGGGTGTGAGAGTTTGTGAGGGGTTTGTGAGGGGTGTGTGTGGAGTTTGTGAGGGTTGTGTGGAGTTTGTGAGGGGTGTGTGGAGTTTGTGAGGGGTGTGTGAGAGTTTGTGAGGGGTGTGTGAGAGTTTGTGAGGGGTGTGTGAGAGTTTGTGAGGGGTGTGTGTGAGAGTTTGTGAGGGGTGTGTGTGGAGTTTGTGAGGGGTGTGTGTGGGGTTTGTGGGGGGTGTGTGAGAGTTTGTGAGGGGTGTGTGTGGAGTTTGTGAGGGGTGTGTGGAGTTTGTGAGGGGTGTGTGAGGGGTTTGTGAGGGGTGTGGAGTTTGTGGGGGGTGTGTGGAGTTTGTGGGGGGTGTGTGAGAGTTTGTGAGGGGTGTGTGAGGGGTTTGTGAGGGGTGTGTGTGGAGTTTGTGAGGGGTGTGTGGAGTTTGTGAGGGGTGTGTGGAGTTTGTGAGGGGTGTGTGGAGTTTGTGAGGGGTGTGTGGAGTTTGTGAGGGGTGTGTGGAGTTTGTGAGGGGTGTGTGGAGTTTGTGAGGGGTGTGTGAGGGGTTTGTGAGGGGTGTGTGGAACTTGTGGGGGGTGTGTGAGAGTTTGTGAGGGGTGTGTGTGTGGTTTGCGAGGGGTGTGTGTGGGGTTTGCGAGGGGTGTGTGTGGGGTTTGCGAGGGGTGTGTGTGGAGTTTGTGAGGGGTGTGTGGAGTTTGTGGGGGGTGTGTGGAGTTTGTGGGGGGTGTGTGGAGTTTGTGGGGGGTGTGTGGAGTTTGTGGGGGGTGTGTGGAGTTTGTGGGGGGTGTGGAGTTTGTGGGGGGTGTGTGGAGTTTGTGGGGGGTGTGTGGAGTTTGTGGGGGGTGTGTGGAGTTTGTGGGGGGTGTGTGGAGTTTGTGGGGGGTGTGTGGAGTTTGTGGGGGGTGTGTGGAGTTTGTGGGGGGTGTGTGGAGTTTGTGGGGGGTGTGTGGAGTTTGTGAGAGGTGTGTGAGAGTTTGTGGGGGGTTTGTGGGGGGTGTGTGGAGTTTGTGAGGGGTGTGTGAGAGTTTGTGGGGGGTGTGTGGAGTTTGTGAGGGGTGTGTGAGAGTTTGTGGGGGGTTTGTGGGGGGTGTGTGGAGTTTGTGGGGGGTGTGTGGAGTTTGTGAGGGGTGTGTGAGAGTTTGTGAGGGGTGTGTGGAGTTTGTGAGGGGTGTGTGAGAGTTTGGGGTGGTGGGAGCTGAGCTCTGCAACACCTCCCCATTTTGGCATACTGAAATTCTGATTCTATAGTACCTGGAATGATATTTGCAGAGTTGTGCCTTACCAATCGCTAGCGCAGAGCTGTTTCTCAAGTGGCAGGTTTTTAACTCAGTTCAGAGTTTCAATTCCCCTCCTCTGTTAATTCTTTGAGTCTGCCAGCCTGCGTAAACACTAATAGGTGCTGGCATCTGACCAAAAGGCATATTTTTATGGCTCATATGCAGCTACCTCCCAGGTTAAAAGTTGTACAGATGTCAACATATGCTAAAGCACCGGCTCATTGTCTCAATTAAAACAGTAAGGTGAGTAATGTGGTATATGAATTTCCGTGCCAGTGTAATGCAAGGTATGTAGGCTGTAGATTCAAAGACTGGCAGATTGTATCAAGCAGCATGTCCCTTCAGCTGTGTGCAACAAGCATGGTACCAACCATACGCAACCAGCTCGTACTTGCAGAACTCAGAACAGAGTGTCCAATGTTATATGTGATTCTACAATTGGACAGCATTTGCTGAACAATTCTGAGTGTGCTAGGAATTACACTGACAACCAATTTAAGATTATCAGTTGGGCTCACGGTGTGGCTCACTTGCACGTACTAGAAGCTACTTAGATTAATGCACGGCGCCTGTTCTTTGTGGACAGAAAGAACAAGTACTCACGTTGTGCCTGTTTCAGCTAACCAAAATAGGTGACAGCTATTGTCTGGTTCATTCCCCAGGACAATCAGTCAACCTATCTGGTTTGAATTTAAATAAAGCTTGACATTTAACTTTCAGTTAAACAAGTACACTCTCCATGACAACACTTCTACCAAACACAGTCCACTTGCCAACCAATCAGTACTCTCTTCTCATGCAGTATAAATTGTTGTTGCCTTTAAATTTGGTATTCTTGCAAATGGCCCTGATGAGCGCAAGGCAAAATGCTTCAACAACTGAGGGTCTCTCTTTCAGCAGTACTCAAGTTCTGTACTGCCAAAAGACTATTTAAAAACAAGAAATTCTGGCACAAAGAAACACTGACCCAAGTTGTCTTACACTTTGGCCCCATTTGCCTGCATTATACAAATGATCACTTACAATATAATTGAAGTTATATTTTATTTACTCTGTTACTGACTCTGTGGAAATGGCACTTTAATCCTTGCTCTCAGGACAGTTTAGTGATCTGTATATTCCAGCCAGGGTTCGAGCTGCTTGGGGGCTAGTTTTTTTTAAAAAACACCATGAGACTAACATATAAACTTCAATAAATTAAGAAGAATTTCATTAAAACTGCATAGCCCAGTCATCAATAGATCAGAATCAAAGAATCTCACCTGTCAAGAGAAAAAAAAAGTTCCTCATGTGGTTCTTTATTAATGAATTTTATTTTTTACCACTGAGATTGAAAACACTGTCAGTACATTCAGAGTGCTGCTAATCTCCTGGACACAATACCTGGTTTTGTATTGTTAAATTTGGAGCTGAAGATTAGATGTTATGCTGAAGGACACAAGTCTTGCAATCTCAGTTCAGATATAGAAACCAAATATTGGGCGCAATCTTCTCGGCCCGCCGCATTGCTCGAGTAGGGCTGGGAAATGTCAGTGGAAGGGGAAGAAGATCGGGATTTGCGACTGGTGTCTGGCCAGTCGCGATCTTCCCAGTCCATTTTTTTTACAGCGTAATCAGCCTTGTGCTGGGGAACAGCGCCAGGCTGCTTACTATATGCAGAAGCTGCTCTGCATCTCTTTAGCGAACCCGAGACTCTGTAGTGGCGCACGGAGTGCTGTAAATTTGTTCAACTAAGCCTGCCCAAGAAAATGAGTAGGAAAAAACTCCTGTATTCCCGCCCATTGGGCATTTAGTTTTTTTCAGGAAAATCGTGCCCATCATCTTTATGAACAATACTTGTGTTCCTTTTGCTCCAGGGATGAAGACAAAAAAAATTACTTTAGGGTGCCAAAAATAATAGGCTAAAGTATAATGTTAACCCTCAAAATAGAGTGTCAGCTGACATGACGGACAAAGTAATGCTGGCATGGGATATTTTGTGCAAATCACTCTATTAATGTTTAAAGCACTTGATAAATATTGAACTGCTCGTTACTTCACTTAAATCAGTTGTTAAACTATTTGTTACCTGTTTATATACTTGATAAACACTGAAATGCTCTTTATTTCACTTGTTAAAGTACTGACTATTTGTCAGATACAATGAATCACAAGACTCACAGCTTGGACTTAAATACTACCCATTGCAAGGTGATCAGGCTCCTTCCAATGGGTCTTCTTCTCTGACTCCTGAACTCAGGGCAGTCTTCTTATGTGATGATTGATCTTGCAAGTCTCGCTGCTGAACCTGCTAACTTCTCCCTTTTATCCAGTTTCTTCCAGCATAAAGAAAGTTATTTTGCCACGTACCCTGATGACCTGTTATCTGTCTTCCTCAATGCTAGCTTGCAAAAACAGCCCACTTTTGCTGGCCTTGATCTGTGTTAGCAACTGCAGCGATTTTGTGTTCAGTACATCTTATCACACTTGTTTGCAAAAGCAAGCTGTTTCACAGACCTTGTGCTATGTTAGGTTGACTACTTTTCCCATCATGCTTTGGAGAAGTTTAGCTTGTTAGCCATCCAGCTACAACTAGAGTAGATTATTATAATCCCAGCCCCAGGGAACTCAAAACCACAGCTAATCTCCCATCCGCCTGCTCTCATCTGGGGACTTTAAACCAATTTTGACCTAGGCCCAGATTTTTGCCAGGAAGGAGGGGCTCTGCATCGTGGCGAAAATAGCAGAAATACCCAAAGTCCCATTGCTGAACATGGCATGCGCCATTTTTACAGCGGCAGGATTGAGGGCATGTTTCTCTGCATTTCAGCAGCTGGCCATTTAAATTATCAGTTGCCTTCATTAAAATGGGATCTTGGTAGGCCGGAAACGTGAAACCCAACATGCATTGGTTAGACCTGAACTTGGTGGATTCATTTGGATAGTCGCATACTGCTTTGGAAAGGTAAAGTACCCCATTGGATCTGGTCCCTGGGTACCTTCAGGTACTTCTGGAATTGTTAAAAGTAGGCATAAATGTGTGTTAAAAGTGCATTAGTTCATTAATATTGAGCTCATTGGAACCATCAACAGCCTTGTCAAAATAAACTGTCAGAAGCACCTGTGAAAGGGGTTTGCCAGAATGGCCTGTCAAAGGGTTCTGTCATGCATTTAAAAATCTAGCCCTTTAAATAAACAAAGAACAAAGAAAACTACAGCAGAGGAACAGGCCCTTCGGCCCTCCAAGCCTGCACCAACCATGCTGCCCGACTTCACTAAAACCCCCTACCCTTCCGGGGACCATATCCCTCTATTCCCATCTCATTCATGTACTTGTCAAGACGCCCCTTAAAATTCACTACCGTATCCGCTTCCACTACCTCCCCCGGTAACGAGTTCCAGGCACCCACTACTCTCTGTGTAAAAGATCTGCCTCGTTCATCTCTTTTAAACCTTGCCCCTCGCACCTTAAACCTATGCCCCCTAGTAATTGACTCTTCCACCCTGGGAAAAAGCTTCTGACTATCCACTCTGTCCATACCTTTTATAATCTTGTAGACTTCTATCAGATCTCCCCTCAACCTCCGTCGCTCCAGTGAGAGCAAACCAAATTTCTCCAACCTCTCCTCATAGCTAATGCCCTCCATACCAGGCAACATCATGGTAAATCTTTTCTGTACCCTCTCCAAAGCCTCCACATCCTTCTGGTAGTGTGGCGACCAGAATTGAACACTATATTCCAAGTGCAGCCGAACTAAGGTTCTATAAAGCTGCAACATGACTTGCCAATTTAGAGTTAAGAAGAGCCAGGAGGGGACATGAGAAGTCTTTGGCAGGTAGGATCAAGGAAAACCCTCAAGCTTTCTATAGGTATGTCAGGAATAAAAGACTGACTAGGGTAAGCTTAGGGCCAGTCGAGGACAGTAGTGGGAAGTTGTGCGTGGAGTCTGAAGAGATAGGAGAGGCGCTAAATGAATATTTTTCGTCAGTATTCACGCAGGAAAAAGACAATGTTGTCGAGGAGAATACTGAGATACAGGCTATTGGACTAGATGGGATTGAGGTTAATAAGGAGGAGGTGTTAGCAATTCTGGAAAGTGTAAAAATAGATAAGTCCCCTGGGCCGGATAGGATTTATCCTAGGATTCTCTGGGAGATTGCAGAGCCTTTGGCTTTGATCTTTATGTCGTCATTGTCTACAGGAATAGTGCCAGAAGACTGGAGGATAGCAAATGTTGTCCCCTTGTTCAAGAAGGGGAGTAGAAACAACCCTGGTAATTAGAGACCAGTGAGCCTTACTTCTGTTGTGGGCAAAGTATTGGAAAGGATTATAAGAGATAGGATTTATAAGCATCTAGAAAGGAATAATTTGATTAGGGATAGTCAACACGATTTTGTGAAGGGTAGGTCGTGCCTCACAAACCTTATTGAGTTCTTTGAGAAGGTGACCAAAGAGGTGGATGAGGGTAAAGCAGTTGATGTGGTGTATATGGATTTCAGTAAAGCGTTTGATAAGGTTCCCTACGGTAAGCTATTGCAGAAAATATGGACGTGTGAGATTGAGGGTGATTTAGCGGTTTGGATCAGGAATTGGCTAGCTGTAAGAAGACAGAGGGTGGTGGTTGATGGAGTTCAGTTACTACTGGTGTACCGCACTGATCTGTTTTGGGGCCACTGCTGTTTGTCATTTTTATAAATGACCTGGATGAGAGCGTAGAAGGCTGGGTTAGTAAATTTGCGGATGACACTAAAGTCAGTGGAGTTGTGGGCAGTGCGGAAGGTTGTTGCAGGTTACAGAGGGACATAGATAAGCTGCAGAGCTGGGCTGAGAGGTGGCAAATGAAGTCAATGCGGAAAAGTGTGAGGTGATTCATTTTGGAAGGAGTAACAGGATTACAGAGTACTGGGCTAATGGTAAGATACTTGGTAGTGTGGATGAACAGAAAGATCTCGGTGTCTATCTGCATAGATCCCTGAAAGTTGGCACCCAGGTTGATAGGATTGTTAAGAAGGCGTACGGAGTATTAGCTTTTATTGGTAGAGGGATTGAGTTTCGGAGCCAGGAGGTCATGTTGCAGCTGTACAAAACTCTGGTGCGGCCGCACCTGGAGTATTGCGTACAGTTCTGGTCGCCGCATTATAGGAAGGATGTGGAAGCATTGGAAAGGGTGCAGAAGAGATTTACTAGGATGTTGCCTGGTATGGTGGGAAGGTCTTATGAGGAAAGGCTGAGGGACTTGAGGTTGTTTTCGTTGGAGAGAAGAAGGTTAAGAGGTGACTTAATAGAGGCATACAAGATGATCAGAGGATTAGATAGGGTGGATAGTGAGAGCCTTTTTCCTCGGATGGTGATAGCTAGCACGAGGGGACATAGCTTTAAATTGAGGGGGGATAGATATAGGACAGATGTCAGAGGTAGGTTCTTCACTCAGAGAGTAATAAGGGCGTGGAATGCCCTGCCTGCAGCAGTAGTGAACTCGCCAACATTAAGGGCATTTAAATGGTCATTGGATAAACATATGGATGATATTGGAATAGTGTAGGTCAGATGGGCTTTAGATTGGTTTCACTGGTCGGCGCAACATCGAGGGCCGAAGGGCCTGTACTGCGCTGTAATGTTCTATGTTCTAATTTTTAAACTCAGTGCCCTGGCCAATGAAAGGCAAGCATGCCGTATGCCTTCTTGACTACCTTCTCCACCTGCATTGCCACTTTCAGTGACCTGTGTACCTGTACACCCAGATCCCTTTGCCTATCAATACTCTTAAGGGTTCTGCCATTTACTGTATATTTCCTATCTGTATCAGACCTTCCAAAATGCATTACCTCACATTTGTCCGGATTAAACTCCATCTGCCATCTCTCCGCCCAAGACTCCAACTGATCTATATCCGGCTGTATCCTCTGATGGTCTTTGAAAAATCTTTGAAAAACTATGTCAGGACTGTTATAAAAAGGTTGCTTACTATTTCGCTCTGTTTTTTGACATGCATGAGAACCTCCATTACTGGATTAGTGATGCATGACTGATTTCACAATCATCCATTATCACATTAGGGTACCTGCAATTTCACAGTTTGATTGACAGTGACAATTTTCCAGCGCGCACAGCCGGATAATCCCAGCCTTAGAACTTTACTTTATCAAACTTTATTTTATCTCACCTCTGAATGGTCCCGAGGTCTTCCCATGGTGAATACTAGGTGAGTTTGCATAGTAGATATTAAGGCCAAAGGTTGGGGCATACATTGGCATTGGGCTACAAAGGGCCATGGGGGTTGAGTACAGGGCCATAGGTTGATGTAGGAGCAATAAAGGGCCATGGGGGTAGATATAGGGCATGAGGTGACATGGATGGGCATGGGGACTGTGGGGCTGTGAGAACTGGAGAGATGTTTCATGTTTTAATCTTTATTAATATTGGACACCCTGACGAAGCCCAAAGAAGGCCTTCCACTCAGCCCATCTCCATGACCAGGAGCCGCCGCCTCTTCCCATGGCCTGCCCTGACTCCTATTCTAGCTGTCTCTGTGCACCCAACCTAAGAGCAAAAACTGGGCCTAAGTCAGCTGTACTGGGCAATGGTGGGGGTAAGACAAAATCCGCAGTACCAGGGCTGCCCTGCAGAAGCTCAACCTTTGTCAATCGATAAAAATAAGTCATGTCAGTTATTTTTTTGTTTTGGATCATGAACCTTTTATACATTGGAGGTTCTTCAAACATCCATCCAATAGTTTCTGATCTGTAGCATTTGTGGGAGTAAGAGGTGGGAGTTCAGTGAATTTTCTAATTTAGAAAAACTAAAACAAAATTTCAAATGTGTACAAATATGTTATTGTGTTCTTCAGAAGCTGAAACAATGATGGCGATTTTGTAAAAATTGCATTGTTCTGGCTTTCAGGATCCAGACTCTCAGCCCCCAGGTCAGGAAGAGGCAAATTATCTTAGAGTTCACTTCTGACTACAATTCATTCACCCCAGCTGTGAAGTGGATGTTGAGATGGGATAGAATCATTGCAATGCTTCCACCATTGAATAGCCTGACAACTCTGATTGACTGCTTGAGTGAGGTGCCAGAGGGCTTTCTGCACATGGCCTGTACAGCAGGAGCCCAACATAAAGCAAGCTTTTGATAGTGGCAAGGGAAAGTGAGGAGGTGTGTGAACTGGACTGAAAAATCACTTAGGTTAACTATTTTTTGTTATGGTGTCAATTTGTGTGGCCAACAAAATGTTATCTTTAAAAAGACACATACCTTGCTACAGGGCCAGTGCACTTTTCTTCTCAAGGTGATGAGATAACCAAGAACCGAAAGTTCATTTTCAAAGCAGTTCTCTAGCCACCTGGATCCCTTATTGCAGAAGCTTCCTCTATTTCTTTCTTCAATTGTTCCAGTAGTATTGTCATCATTCCTCTTGCAGGAAGCACAATATAAGAGAAACTTCCTGCCCTAGTTGTATTGATTTCTAACAACCCTCCATTAAAGTAATTGTGAAGTATCCAAAAATGTTACGGTGAATTTTTTTATTATCCAGCATGCATGGGGATTAGGTGATGCTGTTAATCAAAAAAGCCGGATAATGGAGAGTTCCATTCTCCAGTGCAATACAGAACAATACCTGCAGCCTGAAATAATATGCAAGAACTCAGGAAGTAAAGAGCAGTATTTTTCTGACTTCTTCAATAGGACATGAAACATAAAGTATAAAATAATACAGTAGACAGGGACAGGTTGTGGATCACTTTGTAATTGTTTCTGGTTGATGAAGTGATGATTCACATTATGGGAACATCAGAAATTCAGGTTAGTAAAGATTTCTAGTTGTTGGGTGCCGGATAATACAAAGATTACTGTAATAATTTAAAATTGGCCACAATAATAATGAGTCTTTCAATTCATTGACAGTCCAGCTTAGTTTGTTGCATGTGTTCTGATATAATTTATCTTTTGGATGTTTGACAAGCATATTCAACCAACTACCTTGAAAGTTAAGATAAAACTGTTTAAAAAATGCAAATCTGAAACATATAACAGGTTTCTTGGCATCTGAAAAAATAATTGAACATTAAGACTGCAGGCCCTTCATCAGCTCTGATGAAGAGTTTCTACATAAAACGTTAACCTCTCTTTCCTCTCTAAAGAGGGTGACAGATTTTCCACTATTTTTGTTTCTTTTTTAAAGATGAACACCAGCCTGAGAAACTCAGATGGTTCTGATGAAAGGTCACATGAACTGAAACTTTAACTCTGTTCCTCTCCACAGATGCTGCCTGACCTACTGATATTTTCCAACATCTATTATATTTATTGCAAATATCAAGAATCTGCAGTATTTTGCTTTTGTATTATCAAGAAACTCAGAACTCAGCATTAATAAACATCTTAGAGAACTATCTTGATGCCAGAAACCAGATGCAGCTGTTTGAAACCTTTTTATCTCTGCACAATGTTGTGATACCATTGCTTTCAACATGGTATCTCAAACCTTATTTCTATCAGAGCAGTGTCATTGAACATATCCTGACTAAGTAACGTAAATGAAGCAGCATAATGGTTCCAGGAGGAGTGTAGCACCACGGTGATGTTTAGCCGATCTGCTTTTTCATTTTCATGGTATCATCCAGAGACATGGGGTCTGCTGCCAATGACCAACTCTACCTTTCTCAGCCCCTCCACCACCTCTGCGTCGTTGGATGACTTGTCTGACATCCTGAGCCACAGTTTCCTCCCTATAAACTTGGAGAAAGCCATTGTCACTGGCAATATCCTTGTCTCCAATTCCATGCCTGTTGCCAGCTGCTGTCTCAGCCCAAGCTAGACTGTTTGTAATCTGGATCCCATTTGCGCCTGAGTGAGTTTCTGACTTTCCTCTTCATTACAAAGACTGCCTACTTCACTTTTATAAGGTTTCATTGACATTGCCCTTGTTGGTTTGCATTTGGTTCCTCATCCCACTATGCATCAAATTTAAAATTCTTCATCCCAAATCCCTTCATGACCTCACCCCCCCCCACCACCACACACCCCAAGCACCTTTCCCCCCCCCCCCCCACCACCACCACCACCCACACACATCTAACCTCCTGTCGCACTACAATCTCTTCCCCAAATGCTCTACTTTCCAAAGTGCAGCCTGTTGTACATGATCCACTTCCTTTGCCCTAATATTGGCAACCAGGCCAATTTGACCCCACGTCCTGGATTTTCCTCCCAAAGTCTCTCATTCTCAGCTCTTTCTCTCTTTTAATTATTTCATTAACACAGATCTTTTACCTCCTTTGGTTTGGAATTCATTCTTTCTGATTGTGGCTCCATGAAGCATCTTGTAACATTTTTCTAGCTAAAAGGCGCTATATAAGTGCAAGTTGCTGCTGTTGCTCCTCCAAATGAAAAAGTGTAAATGTAAGCAAACAGGTACTTGCAGCGAGAATAGAATCCGCCTTGCAATGTCAATCCCGTGCATTCCATTGCATTTCGCAGCCTTGTCATAGTCCAGAGCCACCTCGACATCGAGTTGTTTTGTAATAGAAAGGAAACATTGAAGCAAATTGGATTGGTAAACTGGTGGTGGTCAGTTGATAATCCTGAAGGAGAGATAGGTTTCAGTGCAAAAACTATCTAATGCAGGCTCCAAAACAGCTTTAAAGCTGTCTTTATATTCTTTTAGTTCAGTTTCTTTGCATCTGCAAAATGGTTCCAGGCATTTGTACTGTGAATTCTGTAGCATAGCAGCGTTTGTAGGCTGTTCATTGGTTGTACAGAAAATTGACTCAACAGTAGCAACCCTCGGTGCCTGCTCTGGACCTCTGACTCCCAGAATCTAAATTGAAGCAAAATTGAAGCAAAAGCAGCACAAGGGGTTTGGTTTAAGATTTTAATATCAGCACCTAGTATCAGGATGTGCCCTTTTCAAAACATTGGCATTATGACATTTTATTCAGGTCATTAATGATTGGTCACTGTTGCCACCAGAACATTACACTGGCTTATTAAAGAAATGGCCTGTTTTGCTCTGCTGCAGTTGAAATGAAGTAAGGAAAAGCTACTACTGCACAGCAGGATCTAGTTTTGAAAACGGAAGCAAAGCCTGGCTTGTTGGTTTCCAACGAGCTGCTTGGACATGTGCAAAAAGACTTAGGAGCTAGGAGAGTTTAATTATTAATCACTGTCAACCTTTGTTCCTGTTAAAGACCTGATTATTGTAGCAAGCTGGTAATGAGGCACAGTTTATGTGTCTGTTGCTATGAGATTGTGAGGGATGATCTTTGGTCTCTGCGAGATATCGCTCTGAGCCCGAATTTAATGAGTTTGGATGCAGACTGTTATTGATAGAATGGTTAAGTAATACAGCTGCTTTTCAGCACCAGCATGCAGATTTACAAAGACAATATTCTCTTTACTTCTAGTCTTGGCTGCATTTCAAAGACATTGTTCAAATAACCTTTTAATATATTCCAACCCTCTTTTTCAAATGATCACTGCAGTTTCTTTAAACGTTCATGTACTAAACAGTGTAGTCCATATTAATTACAGAATAGCGAGTGGTGTTGCTGCAGTGCTGATAAATGCATAACTAGTCTCCCAGGGAATGTTCTGCTTAATCAGGATTTCTGCGAACAGGGCAATTAACACTTAAAGCTCCATTCCTCTACAAATAAAACAAATTAAACAATAATATGCACTTTCCGTAGGTCAGTCCTGGTCAAATCGCCTTTTTGGTCTGTTTTGAAAACGTTTGGCCTAATTGTTAATTTTTCCCACAATTAAGATAATTTACAGGTTTTTACATACTAATCCCTCAGTGGTTATACATTGTCAACTGTGGCTAGTTGGTAACACGCTTGTCTCTAACTTCATGGGTTCAAGTTCTACTCCAAGACCTGAGCACAAAATGCACTGTCAGAGATGTTGTCTTTTGGATACAGTGTTAAACTGAAATCCCATCTGGCTTCTTGGGCAGATGTAGAAGATCCCATGGCATTATTTCAAAGGAGACCAGAGAGTTATTTCTGGTCAATATTTATCCCTTGATCAGGATTACAAAGACAGATTACAAAAGCAAAATGCTGGAAATCCAAAAAAAACATCAAAATGCTTGAAATACACAGCAGGTCAAACAACATCCCATAGAATCATAGAATCCCTACAGTGCAGAAGAAGGCCATTCACCCTATTGAGCCTGCACTGACAACAATCCCACCCAGGCTCTATCCCCATAACCCCATGGATTTAACCACTGCTTATCCCCCTAACAATAGGGGTCATTTGAACATGGCCAATCAACATAACCTGCACTTCTTTGGACTGTGGGAGGAAACCAGAGCACACAGAGGAAACACATTCAGACAGGGACAATGTGCAGACTCCACACACACAGTTACCTGAGACTGGAATTGAACCCGGGTTCCTGGCGTTGCGATAAGGGTGCCACCGTGTCGCCCTTATCACAGTCATTCTCACCTTGCTATTTGTGAGTGCTGGCCATATTCTGAAAAGTATTTTGTTGGTTGCAAAGTGCTTTGGGACATTCTGTGGTCATAAAACACATGATAGAAATACAAGTCACTCCTTTTTCGTCCAGTTGCAAAAGTGAATACTCATAAGGCCCCTCCGCAGGGCAGCATAGTATTTGAGCACCAGGTGTGATGAAGTATTGCCTCAGTGATTCGCTGTTGAATGAGTTGAAGAACAGTACTGTCTGAAACATTATAAGATCATTGTATTGTGATTCATTTAAAGCAACTGTAAAGAAGTCATTGAACCCTTTTCCAGTGGTAAATGTAATATAAAATGTGATGTTGAGCTGCACGGACTGAGAAGAGTCCAAAACTTGAACCCTGGTCAATTGACATCCTGATCCCAGGCTCATGGAGAGGAGAAATTGATTAGGTTTCCTGTTCCTGATCACTGTCCAGCAACTTTTATTTTAGTGGACATCATGCAAGGTCCAGGTTAGGCTCAGCTGTGAAGGCAACCAGCAGCTTTATGAACTGTTGGGTTCATCAGTCAGTTTCACATGTGACAAACAGCTTCAAAAGCAAAACTATAAATCCAAAACGCAGACATAAAGTGCTGGCAACAAAAAGCACATCAGTCAGCATCTATGGAGACAGCAAATCTGTTCACATTTCAGATGTAGAGCCGACTTTAGAACAAAGAGTCTATGTCTGAAATGCTAACTTATTAGCTGACCTATGGACTGACTGACTGACCACCTCAGCGTGGTCAGAAAGATGGCAGCAATGTATGAAACTGCCCCCATAGTCTCTGCCTCCAACAAAGGAGTGTAAAGGGAAAATCAGTTGCAAAGGTTAGAGAAAAATGGGAAGGGTACAGAGGCCTAGCTGGGTCAATTGATAACATGGTAGAGGGGGATTTTATAGTGCCCACAGGACTAGGAAACATGGTGTGTGGGTGATTGAATGAGGCAGGATGTAAAATTTGACAAAGGGTCATCTGGATTCAAAACGCCAGCTCTTTTCTCTCCTTACAGATGCTGCCAGACTTGCTGAGATTTTCCAGCATTTTCTCTTTTGGTTTCAGATTCCAGGATCTGCAGCAATTTGCTTTTATGCAAAATTTCACTTGCCTAAAGGCCAGTTGAGATGCAGAGTTATAGTCAGTGGCTTGTTTGCAGCGTGTCAGGCTTCAGACCGGGCTGTGGTGGGTTCATATTCATCATACTTTTGCAAGCCATGAATTGCAAGCTACTCATTAGCGTAAAACTTTTTAAAATAAAGCCCTACCATCAAGGGGAAGTCAGCAGTGCACAAGAGTCTTGTTGCATCCAGTTCATATTTATTTAAAGGTGACCTAAACTAGTCGGCCTTGTGCAGTGGTGTCTGAGGTCAGCGGTTTTCTTAGTCGACTCTATGGCACAAGGAAGGGGAGCAGGCAAATGGAGGCTCAGGACCAGCAAGGGCGAGTCAGTGGTGAGGGGCATTTGGGGATATGGATTTGGAGTGGGGTCAGGAGTATGGAGGAGTAGAAGAAAGATCAAGGGATGACAAAGGATAGGGTTAGGGACATGGAAGAGTGAAAGAGGGAAGGGCCTGGCATCCTGGGTGGAATGTATATAAGAAAATGAGGGGCCTAAAGAGCAGTGATAGTTCTGTCTATGTGTGGATCCATCTCAGGGTGTTGGTTGAGAGAGTTCTTCCAGGACTTTGAGTTCACCAACAATATTACAATTATCCCAACTGAGAGTGATCTCAGACAATGTCCTTTACAATGCATAGAAGGGAGGACCAACTGAGTCTGAGTTCAATCTTGTCCCGCAGAGTGATGAGCACAACACTGGACACACACGATCATTCAATAAAGAGCGAAGAAAAAAAAACATTGTTTCTTCCACAATAAAGGAAATGTCCCTAACTCCCCTGTAATTATCAATGTGTAGTAAGAAGTCTCACAACACCAGGTTAAAGTCCAACAGGTTTATTTGGTAGCAAATACCATAAGCTTTCGGAGCACTGCTCCTTCGTCAGATGGAGCAGATATCCACTCCATCTGACGAAGGAGCAGTGCTCCGAAAGCTTATGGTATTTGCTACCAAATAAACCTGTTGGACTTTAACCTGGTGTTGTGAGACTTCTTACTGTGCTTACCCCAGTCCAACGCCGGCATCTCCACATCATTATCAATGTGTGCCAACTGTGAGGTGTGTCAGTACAGCTCTCTGACTAGGCTAGCCTCAACAAACAACGATGGTGCACAGATGAATAAGGTGAAAACAATGTAATGTGAAATATTTATAAATAAAATTTAAAATTGTAAAAACACGTGCCACCTTTGTGATCTCAATAAGCGCTTTTGTTAATGGCAGTGGAGTTGGGCGGAAAGGCTTTGGTTGTGATGCAGAGCCCCCCAGGTTTACGAGGGAGACTCCTGTACACCCACAGCCGCAGCATTGTTTGCTCACGACGAGTTTCACCACTGAAATTAATCACACGTGTCTCCTGGGAACGCCGCCAGCACTTTAAATTTTAATTGTAATCCTATGGGAAACAGGATAATGGAAGAGAGTGTGAGCGCAACATTCCTCCCACAGTCTCCATAGCACCAAAACCTGCGATTAATGGTAACTGAAGACGTGGAAGGCTCTGAAGGTGATAAAAGCTCTTCTCATTGACTGTAAATACCCCAATGTGAGACCTGCTCAGATTGTTCTGGTCAGTTTCCTCGTGGGTGTTGGCTTAGAGGAACATCCTATCCCCAATTCTACCTCAGGGCGCAACCACAAAGATTGGGAAATGGAAGATTTATACAGGTGCATTAGGAAGTAATATTCTGATATTGGGGTTCTGACACATAAAGGGAAGTTGTTCCTCTTTATTTATCACAGAACTATTCTGGGGAAAGTTGGTGCTATTGTTGGAACAGAGGGAGAGCATTTATTTGCATCTGGTGTGAGGAAAACCAGTGTGGGAGTGCTCAATACTGACACCCAGTGGCCTGAATGGAAAATAATTCCATTTCCAACACGGGGGGGGAGGGGGAGTGGAAGAGAGGGCAAAACCCAAAAATTAAAATGAGAAATTCAGTTTCTTTAAAGAAAGACTTCATTTAATCTTAGCTTAATTTCATTTGTAGCTTTTCCCTACCAGCACACAATTCACTTCTCTCATGCAGATTCGAGCTTCTGTCACAAATGATGGGGCTGCCTTTGGTTTGTTGTATATGTAGGGCAGCCGCTTGGTGACATCGGTGGGAGGCCTGAACCTTTTCCGCAGTCCAACCCCACTCTAGTATTAAGAGAAAACTGTCAGAGCAATTCGCTCAATACATTGGCAAACTTCTCATTGTAAGAGTGGGCAAACCTGTCAGGGCTTTTAAAATATAAAAACTGTCAGTGCCTCTAAAAGGGGCGATGCACTTTTCTCGTGGCTGAACATTTGAACGGTATCTTCACTCTCCAAGCAGACAATAACTGCAACCAGGTTTGCAGAAGTGCTACTAAGTCAAGTTACCATTGGACAGGAAGTCCTTTTCCAGTGCTGAGGGTACTGCATTGTTGGAGGTCCAGTCTTTCAGATGAGATGTTAACCAAGGCTCTCTTTGCTCTTTTAGCTGGAATTAAAAGTTCAAATGGAACTATTTTGAAGTGTCGATGGCTATTTTGAAGAGCAGGGGAGTTCTGGTATCCTGATCAAAATTTACTCCTCAATCAATATCATAAAAACAGGTTATCTAGTCATTATTACAATGCTGTTTGTGAGAGCTTGCTGTCTGCAATTGGCTGCTGCCTTTCCCTGCATTACGACAGTGGCTACACTTTAAAAGTACTTCATTGGCTGTGAAGCATTTTATCAAAATGATGCTGGTTGCCTCTCCCAGGATGACAACCCATCTGCTCCCTCGCTGTTGCTTTAACCAAAACTCATTCACTGTAATGCCAGGAAATGTAAAAATTGGGGAAATCTGGTTTTGTGCTCAATGTTTTGAATTATGCTTTTCACTTGTGTGATTGTACTGGGCTCTGTATAGGTGGTTGGACCTCATTGCAGGATGGAGGGAATGGGACAATGTTGTGCATGTGACAGGAGTGGATTGTAGTTACCCTTGTAGGTGATGACATAGGTCCAACACTGCCTTCCTGCAGAATCACAAGCCTCTTGATCCATTGCTGCTCCTAATGCTGAAGACATGAGGATCTGAAGAGGTGATGTGGGTAAGGACGACCTTCAAGTTCTCCTCTTCTGGTTTGTTCCCATTCCTCTCCGGCTACAGCTCTGTGTGGAGCCTCCTCCTGTCTTTCCTCTTCGTCCTGACACAGCGATGGCCCAAGCACATTTCCTTACTGCCACCCTGAATGCTGGCAGATGCTGCTTCTCAATGGAATGAACAAGAAACATTGTCACAACTATAGCAATATGTCCAGAAATTCAAACTAGCAATCCTGTGGTTTACCTAAACGGCTCCCAGAATGATGCTCTCTTAACCTGAAATGCCAGTGGGTCATTGGCATATTCTAAAATGGCACCAGCAATGGGGGTGCATTGGAAAATAGCCTGGCAGTGAACCATGTCTTTAGCTAGTGAAATGAGGCTGGCACCACATCTGGGCATGAGTATTGGGCACCTACTTTGAGGCTCACCTGAAGATCGAATGGTTGATTTTTCATGAGATCTGGCAGGATAGCAGCCTCTCTGATTTTCATGCCATTTGATAGGAAACGTGCAACCAACAGATAAAAACTCGCCCCAGTGTGTCCTCCCAATCCTTTAAAAAATCCTCTTGGTGTATTTTTACTTGGTTCAACAGATGATGGTACGCTATCATCCTCTGGATTCTTTTTATAAATGAGTCTGCTGGGAGCTGTCATTTCTTTGCACCATATGGATGTAAATATTCTGTAATTGCGCATGGGCTTGTCATGTCCACTTTAAAACATTTTGTTGAGTTTTAATCGAAACAGATAAAGAGCTTCTTTTATCATTCTCTTGATTCCCTTTAATATTAGAGCAGCTGGAAACAGCACCATCTACGTGTCCAAGTGGCCAGTAACAGATGTGCAACATGAAAGATTGTATTATCGCAGTCCGATACCAAATTTGATTCTCCCCCACCCATCCTCCAGAGCCCCCACTAAAGTGTTCTTTTCTAGGGCTGGCCTGCACCCAATCCGTGCTGATGCCACAGTATGACGAGTTACAAGAAAATGTGGAATTAGGAAAGGATACTTTGCGTGATAATTTTTCCATGACTCCTTGCTGGAAAAGTGTTTTATTTTTGCTTCAACAATTATTTATCATATTATGCACATAGCTTGCACAAAGCTTCATCTAATTTTGAATCTTTTACATTGGCATTTTCCCAGAGAATTAGCAGCGTTAACTGTAGGCATCTATAGAAGGAAAATAACCATTATTAATCCAATGCAATCACACCAATGATAGAAATCTCCAGTTCTAGTCAATTTTCCAATGCCCCAGGGAGCTAGAGTCCACAGATTAGATGCCTGGATTAGAAATTCCAGTAAAATGTCAGAACTTCAAATTTTCCAAACTAAAGTGATTATGGACATTTTATAATCGTTTTGTCGCAATTATCATTTGATCTCTAGTATCAACGATACAACGTTTAACTAGTAAATTGGGTAAAACAGTCCTTCTGGGAAGAGGAATGGCAGCATCTGTGTTTGCAAGAACGTGATAACCATCTTCACATTTTCTTTGCATTGCCTGTTGTGGCTCAGTGCAATAAAAGTGTAGATTATTGGGCAGGGAAACCTTTCACTGGTGAAGACTGCCAAGAAGCAAGCTCAGCAACTCTCTGTAGACACAGCACTCCTTTGTGTTACTCCAGCAGATTTATTCAAACTATTAGCACCTCCTTGTTCACCTCCCTGCTCAAATTATGGACAATTTTACAATCAAATGAAACCACACATAACATGCTTGGCAAGAACCATTCAACCAGAAGAAATGTAATCTTCAATAAGCTATACCAGATTTGAAAATCGATTCAAGAATTAAAGCACAACGATATTGTTCCAAGAGTATTAGATGTGGAATTGAATTGTATTGGACCAAATGAAAGCTGAACACTAGAAGCAGGTTCTGGTTAACCGAGATAGGAGCAGGAATAGAACATTTAGCCCCTTGAGCCTGTTCATCAGTCAATAAAAACATGGCTTAACAAAAATCTTTCAATCTCTGTTTTAAAGTTAATTGACCTAGCATCAGTTGCCACTTGTGGAAAAGAGTTCCAAAATTCTGTCACCCTTTGCTTGTGGAAGTGTTTCCCAATTTCACTCCTGAGAGGTCACACTCTAATTTTGAGAGTGTGTCCCCTGTCCTAGACTCCCCATGTGGAGATGCCGGCGTTGGACTGGGGTAAACACAGTAAGAAGTTTAACAACACCAGGTTAAAGTCCAACAGGTTTATTTGGTAGCAAAAGCCACACAAGCTTTCGAGGCTCTAAGCCCCTTCTTCAGGTGAGTGGGAATTCTGTTCACAAACAGAACTTATAAAGACACAGACTCAATTTACATGAATAATGGTTGGAATGCGAATACTTACAACTAATCCAGTCTTTAAGAAACAAAACAATGGGAGTGGAGAGAGCATCAAGACAGGCTAAAAAGATGTGTATTGTCTCCAGACAAGACAGCCAGTGAAACACTTTTGACAGAGTTTCACTGGCTGTCTTGTCTGGAGACAATACACATCTTTTTAGCCTGTCTTGATGCTCTCTCCACTCCCATTGTTTTGTTTCTTAAAGACTGGATTAGTTGTAAGTATTCGCATTCCAACCATTATTCATGTAAATTGAGTCTGTGTCTTTATAAGTTCTGTTTGTGAACAGAATTCCCACTCACCTGAAGAAGGGGCTTAGAGCCTCGAAAGCTTGTGTGGCTTTTGCTACCAAATAAACCTGTTGGACTTTAACCTGGTGTTGTTAAACTTCTTACTAGACTCCCCAACCAGCAAGAAGAGTTTTTCATTGTTTCTTTAGCTAATGGGGTACTTCAGGGCCACCTGTTCATATGGAGCAGATAGCCAACACAGCCCATTAGGAACCTATTGAAGCCAATTGAAGGCGCGACTCTCTGATCAGTCATCAGATTCCTGTAGGTGTTGTGGGGCCAGTTTAGCTGCCTGGAGGTGATCTCCTGTCAACAGGCCAGTGGCCAATGCTGCAGGCAGACCTAGAGGCCCACCCTGCCTGTTTGGTTACTGCAGTAGTCACAGGGTGCTGCCCTGTGGAAGCCTATCACCTCCCTATACAGTGCTGGCCTGGAGGCAAGATCCAATCTTGAATTACCTCCATCTTAAAGTGTCCTCTGCCTAACTTACCCTGTATTGCAGCCTGCTGCGCCTTCCGAGCTGTAAGGCCTCTGGTCCTCCAGCTTTGAGACCCTGCCAGATGTCCTTAACTGGATGGCAAGCTCATTCCTTAGCCAATTGGCAGGCACCACCAAGAAAATCGCAATGAGTAACTGTTGTCCTAAAAGCAGGATCCAGAGCCGGAAATGATCCTCAGCTCTGTTCCTTATCCCCAAAGGAAAATCTTGCCCACAGTTCCTCTCCACCTCCCTTGTCACTTCTGTCTCTCTGCTTGTCTCTGTCTCTCCCTCTATCTGCCTCTCTCCCTCTCTCTCTCTCTCTATGTCTCTCCCTCTCTCTGTCTCTCTCTCGGTGTGTCTCTCTCTCTCTATGTCTCTCCCTCTCTGTGTCTCTCCCTCTCTCTGTCTCTCTTTCTGTGTTTCTCTCTGTCTCTCTGTCTCTCTCTCTCTGTGTCTCTTTCTCTCTCTCTCTCCGTCTCTCTTTCTCTCCCTCCCTCTCCCACCCCCCCCATCACCCCCACACACACACGTACACACACACACACTGCCCTGCATGTGTACACACACACCGCCCTGCATGTACACACAAACACCGCCCTGCATGTACACACACACACCGCCCTGCATGTACACACACACACCACCCTGCATGTACACACACACACCGCCCTGCATGTACACACACACACCACCCTGCATGTGTACACACACACCGCCCTGCATGTACACACACACACCACCCTGCATGTGTACACACACACCGCCCTGCATGTACACACACACACCACCCTGCATGTGTACACACACACCGCCCTGCATGTACACACACACACCGCCCTGCATGTACACACACACACCACCCTGCATGTGTACACACACACCGCCCTGCATGTACACACACACACTGCCCTGCATGTACACACACTGTTTACCTAGATCTAGAAGGGAACGGAAAAAATCTGATAATTCATCCCCAATCAACTTAGAATATTTTATTTTTATCATGAATTTATGGAAGCTACAATTGTTTTAATATAGTCCCTTAAAGGAATACAAACACTGAGCCAAACCATTAACAAGGTAAGCACTGCCCCCTCTCCTTCCGTACTCATTTTTGGAGCACTCTTGTCTTTCGTTCATCCTTACCCAGATCCATTTGCTCTGACTCACAATTTTCCCAAGTTCCCTCCCTTCTCAGTCCTGAAGTTTTTACAACTCCAACCCTCCACATGCTATGTCATAGGAAATGATTCCTAAAATAAGTAGACAGCGATTTTCCTTTTCTTTTTGAACGAGTGCAGCGATATGTAAATTGCTGTTTGTTTTGGTTGCTCCACACATAAACCTTTGTTGATAATTCATTTACAGGAATTAGGATAAAACCACATACACTTTAATGGTGACGATCTCCTAGAGTTGACAACAGAATAATAAAACCTGGAGGCAGCCGGATGTGGGTGTTTTAAAAAAAATCTGATGAGAATATGAACTGCCTAAAATGCTGAAGTGATATGAATAAAAGCACAGCAGGATCGTCAATTTAAACTTATCAGAGGAGTAGAATGAGAGTACAAACTGCCTCTTATTTGTTGCAGAATATACAATTATTAGACAAAGCTGTTGGCATATTGACAGCTCAGCCTAATAGATTTTGGAACTGTGTAGACAGGCTCGGAGGACTAGGAAGCATTAGGACCTTCAGCTGCTAATTTATCACTGACTTCAAAAATGTAGGTCCTTTTTTCCAAGATAATAGAGCAAATTTTACATTGAATTTCAACTTGTTCTTCCTTGTTTAGAAAGTAGCTAATGGGTTGTTCTACATCTGTTCCAGGTTTTTTACTTAGGAATTTAAAAAAAGGGGAGTACCTCAGAGACTTTAATGCAACATTATTGTCCTGTTTAAGCAATTACTACTACTATGTTTGCAACAATTAAATTAGGAGGAGAATAACTTTATTTATTAGTGTTACAAGGCTTGCATTAACACTGCAATGAAGTTACTGTGAAAATCCCCTAGTTGTCACACTCCAGTGCCTGTTCAGGTACACTGAGGGAGAATTGAGCGTGGCCAATCTACCAAACCCACATCTTTCGGATTGTGGGGGGAAACCGGAACACCCGGAGGAAACCCACGCGGACACACGGAGAATATGCAGACTCCACACAGACAGTGACCCAAGCTGGGAATCGAACCTGGGTCCCTGGCGCTGTAAGGCAGCAGTGCTAACCACTGTGCCACCGTGCCGCCCAACTTGGGCTCATACCTATTGATTAGTTTGATCCGAATCAAATATATCGCAATGGCTCCTTATGATCTGTTGTAATATCCTGTCAGCAGGCTCGATCTGGAGTGACATCTGTTCTAGAGACATATATCAACATTGAAAAAAAAATTGAGAGTTTTAGAAGGATTATTTTCTACCGTTGGATTCCTCCATAGCTTTAATAGTTCACTGTGAAATATCCTGCCTCTCAAACCTGCAAAGCTATAGGAAGTTTTTTAAAATTAAAACCAAGTGAAAATCCTTGCAAAATAACAGTAATGTTGAACTTGAAGAGATATTAGAACAAAGAACAATACAGCACAGGAACAGGCCCTTCGGCCCTCCAAGCCCGTGCCGCTCCCTGGTCCAAACTAGACCATTCTTTTGTATCCCTCCATTTCCACTCCGTTCGTATGGCTATCTAGGTAAGTCTTAAATGTTCCCAGTGTGTCCGCCTCCACCGCCTTGCCTGGCAGCGCATTCCAGGCCCCCACCACCCTCTGTGTAAAATATGTCCTTCTGATATCTGTGTTAAACCTCCCCCCCTTCACCTTGAACCTATGACCCCTCGTGAATGTCACCACCGACCTGGGGAAAAGCTTCCCACCGTTCACCCTATCTATGCCTTTCATAATTTTATACACCTCTATTAAGTCTCCCCTCATCCTCCGTCTTTCCAGGGAGAACAACCCCAGTTTACCCAATCTCTCCTCATAATTAAGCCCCTCCATACCAGGCAACATCCTGGTAAACCTCCTCTGTACTCTCTCCAAAGCCTCCACGTCTTTCTGGTAGTGTGGCGACCAGAACTGGACGCAGTATTCCAAATGCGGCCGAACCAACGTTCTATACATCTGCAACATCAGACCGCAACTTTTATACTCTATGCCCCGTCCTAGAAAAGGCAAGCATGCCATATGCCTTCTTCACCACCTTCTGGTCACCTTCAAGGATCTGTGAACTTGCACACCCAGGTCCCTCTGCGTATCTATACCCTTTATGGTTCTGCCGTTTATCGTATAGCTCCTCCCTACATTATTTCTACCAAAATGCATCACTTCGCATTTATCAGGATTGAACTCCATCTGCCATTTCTTTGCCCAAATTTCCAGCCTATCTATATCCTTCTGTAGCCTCTGACAATGCTCCTCACTATCTGCAAGTCCTGCCAATTTTGTGTTGTCCGGAAACTTACTGATCACCCCAGTTACACCTTCTTCCAGATCGTTTATATAAATCACAAACAGTAGAGGTCCCAATACAGAGCCCTGCGGAACACCACTAGTCACAGGCCTCCAGCCGGAAAAAGACCCTTCCACTACCACCCTCTGTCTTCTGTGACCAAGCCAGTTCTCCACCCATCTAGCCACCTCCCCCTTTATCCCATGAGATCCAATTAGTGGTGCAGATGTACATTGGAGAATAAATCTTACAAACATCAGTCCCGGTGTAAAGCTTCACCCCTGGAAGTATATATTTAGAATGCAAGAGGCTAGTGGGCTATGCAGGATTTTCTGTACATTAGCAATGAGCTAACTCTTGCTGTAGATAATGCTCTGTACCATCTGCCCAAAATTGTAAATTTTGCCTCTCAGTAGCTGGATTCTCACCACTGAGGTGGATATCAGGAGTTGGGAAGATTGCGAGCTCGGCACGCCTGCCCCAGGAGAATGTGCCCAAAGGCAGGATTTCCATTGCCGGGTGCAGGCTGCAGTTGGGCCAGCTGCCTCGGGAAGGAGATTGGAAACAGCCACGGGGCTGCTAGGTGCGAGGCAGGCTATTTAAAAGACCCACCTCAGTGCTGAGTGATATCATCTCAGTAACATAAAAGCCGAAAAGCCCTTCAGCTATTGGTCCCCACACACACACACCCCATTCCCCATCCATGTCACCTCATGCCCAGCTCTGCCACTTCAACAACCATGATGTGGAGATGCCGGCGTTGGACTGGGGTAAACACAGTAAGAGTTTTAACAACACCAGGTTAAAGTCCAACAGGTTTATTTGGTAGCAAATACCATTAGCTTTCGGAGCGCTGCTCCTTCGTCAGATGTTTTCCATGTGGTAATGTGTGTCAGGGCTCTCAGTCCAGCCTCATTATTTATTCTGTCCAGTTATAGTGGACTGGGGAGTTTTGATGGATGTTAACAAATGGATTTCCAGAAGACCTTTCTTTTATCACACCTCATGCAAGAACTTATTAGCAAAGATTAAAATGCCCAGAATTGGAGATTACAATGTGACATGGGTGGTAATTGGTTGCAAAGTTGAAGACAGAGAGCAGGGATAAAGGTAAACTACTCTGAATGGCAGGATGAAATAAATGGTTTTCCCAGTGATCTGTGTGGGATTTTCACCATGAATAAATAATTGTGTGTTCAAGTTTTCAGATGACACTAAATTAGTATGTGCAGGAATTTGTATAGATAAGAGCAGAAAGTTAAAAAGGGATACAAACAGGCAAAGTAAAGAAGTCTTAACAATGGCAGATGGATTTCAGTGTGGGACGTTATCCACTTTTAATCCATGGAAAACAAATTGAGACATTTTAATAATGTTGAGAGACTATGAAAAATTTCCATGTGCACAAATGACTAAACGTTAATGAACAAATACCAAAAATAATCACAGAGGCCAATGGAATCTTGTCCTTTGTCTCAAGGGATTGGAATACAAGGGGAGGGAATGATGCTTTACTTGGACAAAGCCTTAGTCAGACCCCATTGGGAGTTGTGATCTGTTTGAGGCATCAGTTCTCAGAAAATATATATTAGGCTGAATTTTCCTGACCCAATGGCAGTGGGCTTGAAGTCATGGGGAAAGAGCCAGAAATTTTCAGAGATCAATATTTATTTAACATATGGATGAGGAGGAGCATATAATAATTAAAATGTGTAAGTAGGTTATGTGAGGAGCACAGATTTATTTACATGTTCATTTATTCCTTTATTAATTTTTATCCATAGGTAACACCACAGGCGAGTCATTACTGAATTTCATTATATGTTACACTGCTGAGCAGTTTTTCAGAGACCTATTTGAGAGATTTCTCTTTAATAATTACAGCTCAGCAAATACAAAAAACTCACAGAGACAGTAATTCTGGTTGCAGACGTACTTTATTTGCCCAGGCCTGGTCCACACGTGTGGGAGAATGGTCTTGAGGCAGCCCAAGACCATTGGGGGGGCGGCACGGTAGCACAGTGGTTGGCACTGCTTCACAGCGTCAGGGACCCGAATTCAATTCCCGGCTTGAATCACTGTCTGTGTGGAGTTTGCACATTCTCCCAGTGTCTGCGTGGGTTTCCTCCAGGCACTCCGGTTTCCTCCCACATTCTGAAAGACATGCTGGTTAGGTGTTTTGTTCCAAACAGGCGCCTGACTGTGGCAATTTGGGGAATTTCACAGTAACTTCATTGCAGTGTTAATGTAAGCCTTACTTGTGACTAATAAACTTTAACTTTTACATTAAAACTATTCTAGATTGCATTGTTATCAGCAGTACAATTATAATTTTTCAAAAATCATCTGTCCACCTCTTTCACTTACCCTAGCTGGACAAAGAAATCAGTTTTTAGCATGAGTCATTTATCTTGGCCAGTAACACCCTACTCTCTGGCAGCATGAGAATTCATTGGTCCGTAGAATTCAAAAGCTCCCACCCATTGTCTCTTAGCAACCCAATTACGTCAGTCGTAGAGTTCAACGGGGCTCTTTCAGTGACTCTATATTCTCATACTAAGTTGATCTGAAAGCATTACTTCATATATAAAAATATAGTAAATAGCAGCAAAAGTAGGCCATTCGGCCCTTGAACCTGCTCCACCATTCAGTCCTTGAGATAATGACTGATCCTCCAACTCAACACCATACCCCTGCCCTCTCCCCATACCCATTGATGTCTTTAGAGTATAAAATTATTTCTATTTTCTTCGTAAATATATTTGTGACTTGGCCTCCTGCCTTCTGTGGTAGACAATTCTATATGTTCACCGCCCTCTCAGTGAAGAAGTTTCTCCTTATCTCAGTCCTAAACAGCCTACCCCTTATCCTGAAACTGTGACCCCATGTTCTAGACCTCACAGCCAGAGCAAACAAACATCCTTGCATCCAGTCTGCCAGTCCTGTCAGAATTTTATACTTATCAATGAGATCCCCTCTCATCTCTGTAAATTCCACTGAATACATGCCTAGTCAACCCAATTTCTCCTTGTATGACAATCCTGGCTGGCATTCCAGGAATCGGTCTCGTGAATTTTTGTTGCACTCCCTCTATGGAAAGTATATCTTAGGTAAGGAGACCAAAACTGCAGATAATATTCCAGATGTGTTCTCACCAAGGCCATGTACAGCTGCAGTAAGACACCATTGCTCCTGTACTCAGGTCTTCTTGCAATGAAGGTCAACATACAATTTTCCTTCCTAATTCTTTGCAGTAACTGCATGCTTTCTTTCAGTGACTGGTGTACAAGGACACACAGGTCCCTTTGAACATCAATACTTCCCAATCTATCGCCATTTAAATAATACTCTGCCATTTTATTTTCTTACAAAAGTGATTAACTTCACATTTTATCCATATTATACTGCATATGGCATGTATTTGCCCACTCACTCAACTTGTCCAAAATGCCTTGAAGCCTCTTTACATGTTCCTCACCACTCATATTCCAATTCCTGTTTGTTAATGAATTCTCCATCCATGCCAATATATCATCTTCAATACCATGTGCTTTAAGTTTGCACATTAACCTCTTATGTGGGACTTCTCCAAAAGCTTACTGAAAATATCGGAAAATATTGTAAGATACTCATGTGTCAGCTCGAGAGCTATGAAAACATGTAGGGCAGAATTCTCCCGCCCCGTCCGCCACGGGAATTGTAGGAGGCAGGACACGGACCATGCAAAGGTCTGTTGACCTTAGGCGGGATTTTCCAGTTTTGGGGCAAGCGGGCCAGAAAATTCCACCCATAGCGTTCAAAGAACTTTGTGGGTCCATTTGCTCCTTATGTGATTATAAGAATTTTCAAATGTTGAGGTCTCTGTGTGTACAAGGCTGATCCTGATTGACTCAATATCTGGAAAATTCAGCCAGAGAGTTGGTTTTTTAAATATGGAGAGTGAGAGGATGTAAGAGCAGCATTATTTGTTTACACAGGTTTAGTTGACAGCAGTCTGATATAAAGGCCTAAATGAAAGCTTTCTGTTTAAGTTGAAATCTTATTGCACGTCTGCTGCATTAATGGAAATTACCCCCAAGGTCTACATTCTGAAAATAGCTTGACCGTTTGCTCATTGTGGTCACTCATTGTTATAGTTATCAATAATTTTGAAACTGACCTGAAATGTTTTGTTTCATAAAACAGGATGCTTTTTATTGTACTGTAGTGTTTTTATTTCTAATAATGATGGGGGCCTAACCAAAACATCTTTTATTAGTACAAAACTTGAATATTGCTGAGAAAAGAGACATGCTGTCAATTCTTCTTACCTTGCACTCATCAAGACAGTTTCACAGGAGGGAACAACAATTTATACTGCATCAGAAGAGATTGCTGATTGGTTGGCAAGTAGATTCTGATTGATTAAGAATTTATCATTGGGAATGAACCTGGGAATGGCTGTTCTCCCAAGCCTTTGTTTAGTTGAAAAAGGCACAATGCATGGACATGCTCCCTCTGTCTGCAAAGGACAGGACACTGTACTTGAATATATGTAGCTTCTAACACACTTAAGTGAGCCTCATTGCAAGTCTGACTGACAACCTTAAGTTGGTTGTCAGTGTAATTCTTAGCACAAACAGGATTGTTTAGCAAGTGCTGATCAATTGCGGAATCATATTTAATGTTGGACACTATGTTCTGATTTTTACAAGCATGTACTAGTTGGATGTGGTCAATACTGTTGCGAACAGCTGAAGGGATGTTCAGTTTCATACGATCCACCAATTGTTGGGACATACAACCTATACACCCAGCATTGAAATTCACAAGCCACATTACTCATTTGTGTGATAGGCAGAATGTCTTTTTGGCTTGATGGCAGCATCATGTCCATGGCCAATACCACTCATGCTGCCATTCCATAATAGTAGCATGAACTGGTTAGCTTCACCTGCTGCTTAAATTTATGGGCCACCTTGCAGATATGTGCTAGGGTAACCTGAGATAAAGTGGGCACTTTTCAGGACCGACAAAGCGACAAATATCAACAAAATGCTCACCATTCTGAATGAGCAAATTCACATCCATTGAACCTGCCCCTCAACATGACCAGACAGCCCTTCTCAAAAGCAAGTTACAAAAACACCTGTTGACTTGTGTAAGTGTAACGAGCTGTTGGGTGGTGTATATGATAGGATTCATCCTCATGGCTCACTACATCTGTGTACGTTTGGGCTGCCAAGACTCAAGTGTCCCTTTATGCTCTGTCTTATCTGGTTCTGCACAATATGAACCAGTCAAATGATTGGACAAGTTGCTACAACCAGTTCTGAGCATTTTTTCTACATACTGGACTTGTAATCAATCGCAATGTGCATATTCAACATTGCTAGCCTATTCAGCAATGCTCATGGAGGCCATAGACATTTGCACCATGTCACTCTATCATGGTGATCTAGACTCATCGCCATTGTCAGAATCTGCTTTAATTGAACTTATGAACTCAGCACCTCAAGCAGTTGAGTTCAGTTTTAACGACACCATGTATGTTCAAATACATAGTGTTGCCATGGCATCCTGGCTAGGCCCAGTTTTTGTGAACCTTTTTGCTGGTTTCTACAAGAAATGTGTCTTCAATGGAATGACCTACCCGTTGCATATTTCCAATATGTAAATGATGCACTTGCTAAATTTAAATCCACAGCTGCATGTCAGAACTTCCTTGTGTACTTACTGGGCTCCATCCTGTGCTCAAATTCATATTTCAAATGGAGTAGTCAAATAAGATCCCTTTCCTTGATATACTAGTTGAGAAATCTGCCATTGGATATCTACTATTGTCTACTGCAAGCCCACTTTCACAGATCAATATACACGCTGGGATTCTTGCAGTTCCTCACACTATAAGATTGGCCTCATCAGCAACCTTGTAAATTGGGCCCAAGCCACTTGCTCATCATACAAGCTTGATGCTGAAATAAGGAGATCAAAGCCATCCTGTGAGATAATAAGTGCCCTGATCAAATCATTGCTCATTGTACGCCACGCAAACTCATGAATGGGCCTAAGTCCGACACACTTTCAGTCCTGGAAAGCGATCAATCTACCTCAGGTTATCCTGGAAGGGTAAGATGTCTCAGAAATTTTAGCAACAAGTGAAGCTAGCCATTTTGCCCTGCTGCTATGCAGCAGCAACACAATTGGTATTCTCCACTAACAAGGTGCTGCTGTCAAGCCAAAAAGATGTTCTGTTACCACACCATAAGGCCATAAGACTTAGGAGCAGAATTAGGCCACTCGGCCCATCGAGTCTGCTCCGCCATTCAGTCATGGCTGATATTTTCTCATCCTCATTCTCCTGCCTTTTCCCCATAACCCTTGATCCCCTTACCAATCAAGAACCTATCTATCTCTGTCTTAAAGACACTCAATGACCTGGCCTCCACAGCCTTCTGCGGCAAAGAGTTCCACAGATTCACCACTCTCTGGCTGCAGAAATTCCGCCTCATCTCTGTTTTAAAGGATTGTCCCTCTAGCCTGAGGTTGTGCCCTCTGGTTCTAGTTTTTCCTACTAGTGGAAACATCCTCTCCACGTCCACTCTATCAAGGCCTTGCAGTATCCTGTAAGTTTCAATAAGAACCCCTCTCATCCTTCTAAACTCCAACGAGTACAGACCCAGATTCCTCAATCGTTCCTCATACAACAAGCTCTTCATTCCAGGGATCATTCTTGTGAACCTCCTCTGGACCCTTTCCAAGGCCAGCACATCCTTCCTTAGATATGGTGCCCAGAACTGCTCACAAGACTCCAAATGGGGTCTGGCCAGAGCCTTATACAGCCTCATAAGTATATCCCTGCTCTGGTATTCTAGCCTTCTCGACATGAATGTTAACATTGCATTTGCCTTCCTAACTGCCGACTGAACCTGCATGTTAACCTTAAGAGAATCTTGAACAATGACTCCCAAGTTCCTTTGTGTTTCTGATTTCCAAAGTATTTTCCCATTTAGAAAATAGTCTATGCCTCCATTCCTCCTTCAAAAGTGCATAACCTCACACTTTTCATCTGTAACATCTGCTAAAATTTCTGAGACATCTTACCCTTCCAGGATAACCTGGGGTAGATTGATCACTTTCCATCTGTATTCCATCTGCCACTTCTTGGCCCACTCTTCTAACCTGTCCAAGTCCATCTGCAGCCCCCCTGCTTCCTCGATACTACCTGTCCCTCTACATATCTTTGTATCATCTGCAAACTTAGCAACAGTGCCTTCAGTTCCTCCCTCTAAATCGTTAATGTATATTGTGAAAAGTTGTGAGCCCAGCACTGACCCCTGGGACACACCACTAGTCACTGGCTGCCTTCCTGAAAAATACCCCATTATCTCCACTCTCTGCCTTCTGCCAGTCAGCCAATCCTCTATCTGTGCCAGGATCTTACCCTTAATACCATGGGCACTTAACTTATTTAATACTCTCCTATGCGGCAGTTTGTCAAAGGCCTTCTGGAAATCTAAATAAATCACGTCCACTGGTTCTCCTTTATCTAACTTCCTTGTTATCTCCTCAAAGAACTCTTAACAGATTTGTCAGACGTGACCTCCCCTTGACAAAGCCGTGCTGACTCAGTCCTTTATCATGCACTTCCTGCGATCTCATCTTTAATAATGGACTCTAAAATCTTGCCAATGACACACAAATTAGTAATGTGGTGTATCAGTTTCAATACGGATCTGATGCCAGGTATGTAGGCCATATGCCCCAACGAGAGGGGGATTGTATCAAACAGCATGTCCCTTTGGCTGTTTGCAACTGCCAAAGTAGCGATCATGTCCAACCATCCTGTGCTTCCAAACTTAAAGCACAATGCCCAACATTAGATGTGATTCCTCATTTGGACATTACTTACTAAATGATCCCAATTGTGCCAGTAAGATTGGCTCACTTACACGTACTAGAAGCTATACAAATTCACACACAGGGCCTTGTCCTTTACTGACTGAAGGAGCATGTCCAATCATTGCATCTTTTTCAACTAAATAAAAGTTTGGGGGACAGCCATTCCCTGGTTCATTCCCCATGGCAATGCCTTGACCAGGAATCCACCTGTCAATCAATTAGCATTCTATTCTCATGCAGAATAAATTGTTGTTCCCTTTACAATTAGTATTCTTGTATAAATGCCCTGATGAGTGCAAGGTGAAAAGCTTCAACAGCATGTCTCTTTTTTTAAGCAATAGTAAAATATCTTCAACAGTTATCACATAATTAAAGTTTCTGTGGTTATGGAAATCTTTAAACGCAGCACATTGGAATGCACTGTTTCCACTGAGTTGTGATCTGTGTGTAGGATTCCACCACACAGTGACTTCTTGACTTCAGCTGTCACCATTGATGATTACAGAGCACATTGATGAAGGCCTTTAAAAAGGTCACTTGGCTTCTGTATGAGTTGCAGTTCCTTGGAAAAATTGAGGATTAGATTTCTTTAAGAACGAGCTTGCAAAGATGTAAACAATCATGTAAAACAATTCTGAATTAACATACTCCAAATGAATTTTTTTCCGGAACTCATGCCACATTCCTGATACATTTTTCCCTTTGCAAAGCTGAAATTTATGAAGTTTCACGCAGGACAAATTTGTTCTTTCTTTCCCTTCTCAGGATCAGAATTCTCTGGTGAGGCCAGTTCCGGTCCCAAGCCAAACTACAAATACCTGTCCAAATGCCAGTCCTGGCAACAGCTACATTAACAGTTCACATCAGGCTGTGTTAAAGCAGCAGTTGATGGAGAAGAAACAGGCCATGCAGATGCAGATGATAGAGCGTCAGAAACAGCTGCTCCTTCGTCAGCAAATCCTGACAGACCCGGTACAGTATTTTCCACATCACTTTGATAAATGCACATGTGTTTTATGAATAAAGTTTTAATTTTATTTACGTAGGACCACGAAGTACAATATCTAAACATTTTACGACTCAACCTCCCAGCCTTTTTCAAGTTGTTCCCTCCAACTTCCAGTTCATTATTGAGAGAACCAACAAGGCAATGTTACTCCTGGCCTGTGCTACTCTTTAACTTGTTTTGCCTGAAGGAATGGCCATTGATGGCCCTGATTTCAACTTCCTACAAGGTTTTGGGCATGGCTCGTGAGATGAGTTGAATGAGACCCGGGCTATCTCATTTAAATGCAACCGGCTCCTCTTCCCACTGTCTTCTTCAGACAGGAAACAGCAGAAAATCGCGAGGCCCCAGGGTTGCCCATGGCCACACAACAGGTAGGCTCATGAATGGCCTTCAGGTTTCCTATTACGATTTTCACAGTAACTTCATTGCAGTGTAAATGTAAGCCTGCTTGTGACACTAATAAAGAAACTTAAACTTAGAATGTTCAGGTCTTGATTTGCTTCTATTTAGCAATGTGGATTACAGACCTCGAGTCTCATTCAAGAACAGCAGCAACAATAAAAAGGTAATGGGAGAGAGCAGTGCACAGAGCT
Organism: Mustelus asterias; assembly: GCF_964213995.1. Lineage (NCBI taxonomy): Eukaryota > Metazoa > Chordata > Chondrichthyes > Carcharhiniformes > Triakidae > Mustelus > Mustelus asterias. Next base: position 58,823,354 of record NC_135810.1, on the reverse strand, counting down.
TGTGGGTTTTCATTTGAACATAGAACATAGACATAGAACAGTACAGCACAGAACAGGCCCTTTGGCCCACGATGTTGTGCCGAGCTTTATCTGAAACCAAGATCAAGCTATCCCACTCCCTATCATCCTGGTGTGCTCCATGTGCCTATCCAATAACCGCTTAAATGTTCCTAAAGTGTCTGACTCCACTATCACTGCAGGCAGTCCATTCCACACCCCAACCACTCTCTGCGTAAAGAACCTACCTCTGATATCCTTCCTGTATCTCCCACCACGAACCCTATAGTTATGCCCCCTTGTAATAGCTCCATCCACCCGAGGAAATAGTCTTTGAACGTTCACTCTATCTATCCCCTTCATCATTTTATAAACCTCTATTAAGTCTCCCCTCAGCCTCCTCCGCTCCAGAGAGAACAGCCCTAGCTCCCTCAACCTTTCCTCATAAGACCTACCCTCCAAACCAGGCAGCATCCTGGTAAATCTCCTCTGCACTCTTTCCAGCGCTTCCACATCCTTCTTATAGTGAGGTGACCAGAACTGCACACAATATTCCAAATGTGGTCTCACCAAGGTCCTGTACAGTTGCAGCATAACCCCACGGCTCTTAAACTCCAACCCCCTGTTAATAAAAGCTAACACACTATAGGCCTTCTTCACAGCTCTATCCACTTGAGTGGCAACCTTTAGAGATCTGTGGATATGGACCCCAAGGTCTCGCTGTTCCTCCACAGTCTTCAGAACCCTACCTTTGACCCTGTAAGCCACATTTAAATTAGTCCTACCAAAATGAATCACCTCACATTTATCAGGGTTAAACTCCATTTGCCGAACGTATCTTCCCCAGTACCTTTGTACATAAGACCATAAGACATAGGAGCGGAAGTAAGGCCATTCGGCCCATCGAGTCCACTCCACCATTCAATCATGGTTGATTTCAACTCCATTTACCCGCTCTCTCCCCATAGCCCTTAATTCCTCGAGAAATCAAGAATTTATCAATTTCTGTCTTGAAGACGCTCAACGTCTCGGCCTCCACAGCCCTCTGTGGCAATGAATTCCACAGACCTACCACTCTCTGGCTGAAGAAATTTCTCCTCATCTCTGTTCTAAAGTGACTCCCTTTTATTCTAAGGCTGTGCCCCCGCGTCCTAGTCTCCCCTGCAAATGGAAACAACTTCCCTACGTCCATCCTATCTAAGCCGTTCATTATCTTGTAAGTTTCTATTAGATCTCCCCTCAACCTCCTAAACTCCAATGAATATAATCCCACGATCCTCAGACGTTCATCGTATGTCAGGCCTACCATTCCTGGGATCATCCGTGTGAATCTCCGCTGGACCCGCTCCAGTGCCATATAGTGTAGAGCCAGTCAGTACAGAATAACAGAGGGTTGCTTGCCTCTGATTTTTCCTCTATCTCTTCGGATATACACCTTGTCTCTGCTGAAGTTTTCTCACCAGTGCGTAATTGGCTTTTTTATCCTTTTTTGAATATTTCAAATAGCCAAGTAAAGTTATTGGACGCAAAATCTCTTGGGCCCAATGTCTGCCAGTGACCTCTGAACTGTTCACTGAATGCATACAGCATTGACTGAACTCTCATGCCTGATAGCATATCAGATTCAACCTCACCATCGAGGTGACCAACACTGGATGAAGAAATTGGGGGACACCGTCATGGAGGGTGTTGGCGAGGTCTTAATATCAGCGAGTTCTGGTGAGACTGTGGGAGCGAGGTTGGAGGAGCAAGGTGGTTTCTGGCGAGGACCCTCCCCGAATCTGATAATACTGGCCCGGATTCCACATCCCAGACTATGACTAGACAGCCCCAGACCTAAGCCACCAATCTCCTGAGGTCAGGATATGCACAGACACTAAGCCTACGGAAACAGAAATCTGGGACAAAACATGTCCAGAAGGTCTGACCTGGCTCTGGGGACAGAAGGCCTAATTATGGGATGGCCTCACAAAATCCAGGACAGCTGATCACCTGGCACAGCCTTATTCAGGGTCAGCACAGAAATCTGGAAGATGCTGACTAAAAAGAAAAACTTCTATTCAAGTGGACCTCACGACCTCAGGCTGCTCTTTACAACCAGTAAAGTACCAATTTGTACATAGCAAGCTCCCACAAACAACACTGACCAGCAATCTTTTTTAATGTGTTGATTGAAGAATAAATAACTGCCAGAACATTAGGAATATCTCCCCTGTTCCTCTTCAAAATAGTAGCCTGGAATCTTTTACATCTGCGGTTTATCATCTCCATCTGATTGACTGCACCTCTGATGCTGCAGCATTTCCTCAGTACTGCCCTAGAGTATCAGCCTAGATTGTCACGCACAGTAATACAGAAATATTATGGTGGATGATGATCCTTTGACCTGCTCCCAAAAGTTCCTGAACTATGGGCACAATGCAGAGGTATAAAAAGTTGCTAATCCCGCTTCATGGCTCTGTGCCGAAGTGCAGCAACCAAAACTCCTCCATGGCTTTCCTGATGCTTGTGCGAGAGAGCACCACAAGAGGGTGTAGCAGTTTAAATTACATGCACATTGTACTAAACATGTCATAGAATAGAATCATTGAATCCCTAAAGTGCAGAAGAGGCCATTCGGCACATCGATCCTGCACCGACAACAATCTCACCCAGGACCTATCCCCGTAACCCCACACATTTACCCTGCTAATCCCCCTGACACTAAGGGACAATTTACCATGGCCAATCAACCTAGCCCGCACATCTTTGGATTGTGGGGGGAAACTGGAGCACCCAGAGGAAACCCACGCAGACACTGGGAGAATGTGCAAACTCCACACAGTCACCCAAAGCTGGAATTGAACCCAGGTCCCTGGCGCTGAGAGACAGCTGTCCTTCAAGCCTGCATCCAGGTTCCCTCCAGTAATATTAGGTGTAGATGAAAGGCAGAATACTTGGTGCCTGAGCTGAGCTTTGGCACTGGTTCCCCTGAAGGAACTGAATGTTATTGACAGAATAGGATTCTATCCTTGACTTTGGCATCAAAGACTTTTGTCGCCAAACGGTGCTCATCTCCTACAAAGTGATAGAAGGCATAGTTGTGTTCCTCTTGTGTGTCACCCATTTCCTTCATTTCACCTCTGGCAGCCTTGCCTTCATCCATTTAGGCCCTAAGGGCTGCAATTCCCTCCGTAAAGCTCTGCATCTCCACCTTTAAGAAATTGCTTACCTTATTATGCTGTTTATCCTGATTATTCTCATACAAAGTCAATTGGAATGTCTTCTTAGAATCAAGACACAAGTTGTTATTGTTGAGATCACCCTTCTTCTATTCCCACATCACCATCCTTAACACCCAGTGATTTTTTTCCTGTTCATTTAATATTAAACTTTTAGACCAGCACTAGCTCATGATTAGCATGTGTCCACTGCTTTTCATCAACATGCTTCCCTTTAGCCCTTTTTCCAAGGTGCCATTTAAGTTGTACATTTACTATCCTGTGTTTCCAAGTGGACTCCTATCGATAAGGGGATCATCTGAATCTCCTGTACAGTCTCAGAAATACTCTGACCACCGATCATGGATTGTCCTACTACAGACTGTAATATCTAGCTGTTACAGTGATTCCTGACCAACCTGCCTTCTGACTCCATGTTCATTGAGGGATGGGAGGTTGGGTGAGGGTGGATAGAGGAGTAGTGTAGAAGTACTGGTTACCTTAAGAAAGACAACCTCAGCTTTTGTGGCCACTGCTGTCCTGCCCCTCTATGTCACTGTGCATCCGATCTGTGGTTCTGCAGAACGATTGGTGGCAATTGCATTTTCGGAAGTCCATCATTGGGGAAGCTCATTAGAAACTCTGTTCAGTTATGTGGCTTGAGTACAGCCCACAGGCTGGTTGGAACTGAGAGATTGCACTGCCGATGACCCTGGCACTGCCATTCCTTCCAAAACTGACAGCAGGTTCTGAATGCAGCCCTTCCACATATAGTAGATGGATTCCTCCATGATTAACTGGGTAGATTCCCCAATGACATCAACAAATTCTTATTTCTCAGATAGAGTTTGTTTGATTGAAAACCAGGGATTGAAGGAGGTTGGGAGACAACCTCATTGTTTTCTGCTCCTCTCCCTCTATGTGTTCCCACTCTACTTCCTGTCCAAATGTATCTATACCTCAGCCTCCATACTGAGTACCCAAACCTTCCAGGGGTGATGCCCCTGGAATGCTGAGTGGATACTGTGATGTACTGACAAAGTGATAGGTGTGCTGCTGCTGGTGAGTGCTAGGAGTAGCCAGCTCCTCCAGTCTGAGGGGATCCTGAGAAAGTATAAAAGGGAATAACTGGGATAATTGACATTCTTCCTTTTTCAAGCTCCTGAGGTTGTTCCTGAACACTGTCTGTGGCACTTCTTCAAATAGAGTGTTAGGTTACAGAATGCATGAAGGAGCCTCCAGATACCACCTCAATGCTAGGATTCACCCGCCTGCTTTTCCAATTCCAATCAGCTCTTGGCACAGTTACTCTTCAATCTGAATGACTCATTTCTCAACAAGGATGAGATTCCTGATGGAAACTTCCCCAGCTCTTGTTCCCTGTTATTTTGTGATGATTTCTCATGTAACAGATGAAAGCAGGATATATTAAATTAGTGTATATAATTCCTGTTACCAATCCAGTCTGATAAGGGAGGAGGGACTTGTTTTATGTGGATGAGGTAGATACCTTACCAGTTTATCAGTGGGTAAGCTTGTGTTGGGGGAGGAAGTCATGATCAAGGAGTTGGATAATACAGAAGCGATTTCAGGACCTGTACTGAACAATACAGATTGTAGGGATGAAGCAAGTTGATCTACACAGAACCATCCCTGTTGTAAAGAATAGCCTACCTTGTTACATCTGGTGATGTCAAGGAGCATTTTCTGTTGCAGCAGCCGTATACAGTGTACAGCACTGACAGATTTAACCTATTTGTTAAGGCCGTGGAATTTTAACTTTGAGAAAAGATTGGACAAATTGGGATTGTTCAGAACACAAAAGGTTGAGGGGAGATTTGATTGAGATGGTTAAGGAGGACCTATTTCTCTTAGCAGAGAGGCCAATAACTAGGGAGCATAGATTTAAAGTAATTAGCAGAAGGGTTAGAGGGAAGTTGAGAATTTTCTTTTCACCCAAAGAGTGGTGATAGTCTGCAACTCACTGTCTGAAAGGGTGATCAAGATAAAAACCCTCATCATAAAGTATTTGGACTTGCACGTGAAGTACTGTAACTCACAGATCTGTGGACCAAGCGCTGGAAAGATGGATTAGATAGGAGAGCTCTTTTTGGCTAGCACAGATATGATGGGCTGATTGGTCTCACTTCTATGCTATAAGCTTTCTGTGGTTTTGTATCATACTCTTTGGCTCTCCAGATGATAGACAAGACAACCTCTGTGAATGCCCCGCCCTCCACGTTAAATACTGCCCAGTGGTTTTCTGATTTCAGTTATGCTGCTGTGTAGAAGTGTTAAGTGGAAATCTACTGCTTCCCCACACAATCCCCCTTCCGCCCAGACAGGCCTCTGTCACTCATTTCTTGCTATTTGGCTGATAAGCAGCATTGGTGGAGTCCTGGAAAGCACATGCCCCGCTCAGCCTGCGAAGGTGCATGTTTACTGAGGTTCTGTGAGGGGGAGAAAAGGGGAAAACTAATTGTCTCAGCTTCTGGAAAGTTTAATGACTGAACATGTTTTTTTTAGGAGAAAATGAACACACAGGATCAGCTTAGCAGACATTTGACAAGGCCACCTCCAGATTATAAAGAGCAAAGGCGAAATCTGGTTGGAATCCCACAGCCAAGTCAATATCCAGGTAAAAAAAATAGCATTGCACTTTGAACTTTATTTTCTATACTTGCAATAATAATGTAGTATAGTATCAAGTTAATTTGTGTTAATTATTCTTTTTGGTTAGCACAGATTCTAATAGATGTTTAAGGTTGCAAGTTGTTCAGAATTGGATGATCTACAATTAACATGATTTTCTCAGGCCTGCAGCTGCCAGAGAAATGCCACGAACAAATAAGACAATGATATGTTGCCTTTATCAATCTGAGCAAGGTATTTGACCATGTGAGCAGAGGGGGTTTATTCAAGCGGCTGAGAAAATTGGTTGCCTGTTGAAGCTGCTCAATGTGAGCGCTTCTTTATGATCCGCCGTGGTGTCAAACAGGGTCATGTTTGCCATTTTGTTTCTCTTTGCTGCTATCATAAGCCTTCAGGTCCTTTACACAGCGTGTATACTTACAAACCAGAACTGACTGAAAGCTGTTCAGCCTTTCTCCCAGGACAAAAGTGCACCAAATCATCAGAGAGTTACTCTCCATTGACGACCCCGCACTAACATTCCATAACTTCCTGATGCAGCAAATGAATGGACTCTCTCGCTCCTATAAAGAGTTTGGTCTGGCCAACAGCACCAGGAGGACAAATGTCATGTTCCAGGATGTTGCCATACAGCCATCTATCAGCATGACAATGTGACGCTGGAGGTTGTTGATAGCTTCACAAATCTAGTTCTACAATCGCCAGCGATCTGTCACTCATTGCTGAAATTAACATATCACAAAGTCTGCAGCTGCCATGTCCAAGGTGGGTAAGAGAGTGTCAAACAACAGCAACCTGACTGAGTACACCAAATAGCAAATCTACCAAGTCTATATCCCCAGCTTACATCTTTAAAGTAGTGAGACCTGAGCAACATAAACTAGGCAGGAGAAAGGCTTGACAGTTCCCACCTTCGCTGTCCCAGATGGATCCTTGGTATCTCTTGACAGAACAAGGTCAGGAAGTCAGAGGTCCTGGATCATGCTAGTTCCATCAGCATACACTCATTGCTAAGCCAGTGACATCTGAGCTGGCTCATGTTCATCGGATGGATGGCAGCCATGTATCCAAAGTCCTCCTGTACAGCAAACTGGCCACTAGGTCACAGCTTCCTGAGCATCCATATCACCACTACAAGGACACCTGCAAGTGAAATATGAAGGTAGCAGACATTGACGCTGACAACTGGGAGACAGATGTTGATGGTCGTGCCCTCTGGAGGCTGACTGTTTGGAGAGGCACTAGAAAGGAAAAACTCAGCTGGCCGGGAAGATGGTCCAGAGCAACAGCCCACTGTCTTCCTCTGTAGTAAATATGGCAGAGGCAGCCATGCCAGAGTGGGGGTTCCTAAGCCACACCAGACAACATTTAAACACTGATTTGCGCATCACTGTGCAAACCATCATCTTACAAGGCAGCTAACACAGTGTATATAGAGTGTGGGTTGCACACTTTATACCCACATGCAAGGCAAAAATTAATGCAGTTTAAATTAAAATGAGAGCGTTTTCTTACTTGCAAGCATAAACTTCAGGATTTTAGGTGGTGTAGCTCTTTATACAAGCTGTGCCTTTTTTTTCACTTCCACTTGTCTTTTAATTTTAAAAATAATATAAGATGGAAGTTGAAAATGGTCTTTTTAGCCTCTACCGAGCCTACTAATGGAATTTACTTTGTGTTCTGCTACTCAGCTGGTGAAGCAGGTTGAGTACTGCTCTTGTAGACGGTATGTGCGATGCTGTGGTTGGCAGGAAGTGATGGAAACTTGTGGCCTAGAGACCCACCTCCAACACAAATTAAGTGAAAGAATCAGATTCCAGCGTCCTAAGCCAACTGACTGGAGTCTAAAATTGCAGTCCTGTCCTAATGGGCTGGCGATTTAACTAACTGCCTCGGCACTTCACAAGAGCCTGGGCAATTAGTTAAAATTTGGTTATAAAACCAAATATGACACTGAATGACATGGAGACATTAGGTCAGATGACCAAAACCTTGGTCAAAGAAGTAGGTTTTAAGACGCGTCTTTCAAAAGAAAAGCTAGGTAGGGAGATGGGCAGCTTTCAGAAACCTATTTCAGAACATTGGGTCTCAGCACATACAGTCATCAATGGTGGAGCGATTACATTTGGGGATGTTCAAGATGCCAGAACTAGAGGAGCACGGAGGGTTCTTTGACTGAAGGAGATTACAGAGATAGGGAGGGACAATGTCAAGGAGCAATTTTGAAAACAAGGATATCAGTTGAGATGGGAATGCACAGGAGTGATAGGGGAACAGGACTTTGTCACGGGCAGCAGAGCTGCGGATCACCTCAAGAATATAAAGAAAGAGCCTGCTGGTTTTCAGTGAGTGACCTTGCTCCCGCCCGAATGCTGCAACCCTCACAGTTTTCTGGCTGGTACATAACCTGAGTGTTTTTAACTGTCCATCCACCTGGTGGGGGGAGGAGGCATAGTGATTAGAGGGCTATACTTGTAGAAAATGGGAGGTGAAAAGAAATACCCTTCAGAATAAAAAGAAGAGAGAAGACTCCAATTAATACTTGTATGCGGGAGAATTCTTGCCAACCTTTGCTATTGTCGTCTAATTGATTGCCGGTACTCTATGGTTCTGATGTTATTTTCTACAGACCAGATTTGTTCTCCACAGCTGGACTAATTGTGCCACCTGGTGCCTTCTCAAAACTAAAGGCCGTGGGCACAGTGCCAACTGATGTTGAGTAAGAACTGATTGCTGACCATTATGCTATTATTGGAGAAAAGTGTCATTTTTTCTTTGAAATTGTTATTCCTATTATCCAGAAATTGATGTTTGTTTATTTATAGATCTAGTTGTCCCAGAAATGGTAAATTATAATCCTCAGGTGCCAGATTATGTTTCTCTTGAATCTTTAACTCCAATTTTAATCTGAAGCGGCTGAGACAAGTGGAGGCTGAGGCAGGCAGAGTTAATATTTGCTGCATTTTCAGCTGATAAAAATATTGGATATGATAAAACTACCAGAATTGTTGCATTACAGAATTTAAAGTGGGAGTTTATATTCACCATGAGCCGAATTCTCCGACCTCGCTCGCAGCCGGGATTCTCCCCTCCCGCTGCAGAGAACGCAGATTTGGCTGAGCACCAAATTCTCCGTCCTCGCTGACAGCTGTGGCGGGGCACGAACGGTTGGAGAATTCCGGCCTGTATTTGTGGAACAGTGTGCATGTATGTTTTAAATGTCACTTTCAAGTTGCCTGTCTGGCCATCAACCTGATGATGCTTGCTACAGTGAACATTTTCAGGATGAACTCTTTTTATATTAAGTGGAAGTGTTATTTTAACCTGTGGAGATAGTTATTAGAGAGATATGGACTTGAAATAGAAGAGGTCACATTGAATTTTGGCAGGGACACCAAACAGACTGCCAGTTACAAGAGCATCTAGTTTTCCATTCCATTGTGTAGGCAGCTGAACTCCTATTCCCTGTTCTGCATTCACACCAAAGTTGAGTTCCACGGCTGATACAAGAAGGTTTGAGAGATAATTGTGAACAAGCAGATAAATTGAGTTGAAATTTGACAAAATGAATAAGTTTATTCTGTTGCTGCTTTTTGGCTACTCCCTGTTCATTTTCTCTCCTGTGAGGACACTAGTGTTGCCACCCAAAGCAAGACCTGCTAATTCAGCGCAGACTAGGGATTAAGCTGAGAGGATTCATGATTGATGTGAATAGCTCAGCAACTAATAAAAGGGTACATTTAGCTACTGACCTGTTGGTTAAAAGAGCCAATAAATAATTTCAACTACGTGCAGCATACAGCTGAATGGTGAGAGATAACATTGCCATTTCCCCTTCCCCGATATGTGTAATTACATTGAAATGTCTGACCTTTGGAATTAATTTAAAACCATTGTGACCACTCCTACTAATAACCCCCCCCCCCTAGGGGTGCAGGGAAAAGCCTGGGAACTATAGACCAGTGAGCCTCACATCTGTGGTGAGTAAATTGTTGGAAGGTGTTTTGAGAGACAGGATCTACAGGCATTTAGAGACACAAGGACTGATTAGGGACAGTCAGCATGGCTTTGTGAGTGGAAAATCATGTCTCACAAATTTGATTGAGTTTTTTGAAGGGACAATCAAGAAGTTGTTTGAGGGCAGTGCAGTTAATGTTGTCTACATGGACTTTAGCAAGGCCTTTGACATGGTAGGATGTTGCATAAAGTTAAATCTCACGGGATCCAGGGTGAGGTATCTAAATGGATACAAAATTGGCTTCTTGACAGAAGCCAGAGGGTGGTTGTAGAGAGTTGTTTTTCAAACTGGAGGCCTGTGACGAGCGGTGTGCCTCAGGGATCAGTGCTGGGTCCCACTGTTATTTGTCATTTATATTAATGATTTGGATGAGAATATAGGAGGCATGGTTAGTAAGTTTGCAGATGACACCAAGATTGGTGGCATAGTGGACTGTGAAGAAAGTTATCTCCAATTGCAACGGGATCTTGATCAATTGGGCCAGTGGGCTGACGAATGGCAGATGGAGTTTAATTTAGACAAATGCGAGGTGATGCATTTTGCTAGATTGATCCAGGGCAGGACTTACTCAGTTAATGGCAGGGCATTGGGGAGAGTTACAGAACAAAGAGATCTAGGGGTACATGTTCATAGCTCCTTGAAAGTGGAGTCACAGGTGGACAGAGTGGTAAAGAAGGCATTTGGCATGCTTGGTTTCATCGGTCAGAATATTGAATACAGGAGTTGGGATGTCTTGTTGAAGTCGTACAAGACTTTGGTAAGGCCACACTTGGAATACTGTGCGCAATTCTGGTCACCCTATTATAGAAAGGATATTATTAAACTAGAAAGAGTGCAGAAAAGATTTACTAGGATGCTACCGGGTCTTGATGGATTGAGTTATAAGGAGAGGCTACATAGACTGGGATTTTTTTCTCTGGAGCATAGGAGGCTGAGGAGTGAACTTATAGAGGTCTATAAAATAATAAGGGGAACAGATCAGCCAGATAGTCAATATCTTTTCCCAAAGGTAGGGGAGTCTAAAACTAGAGGGCATAGATTTAAGGTGAGAGGGAAGAGATACAAAAGTGTTCAGAGGAGCAATTGTTTCACACAGAGGGTGGTGAGTGTCTGGAACAAGCTGTCAGATGTAGTAATAGAGGTGGGTACAATTTTGTCTTTTAAAAAGCATTTAGATAGTTACATGGGTACGATGGGTATAGAGGGATATGGGCCAAATGCGGGCAATTGGGATTTGCTTAGGGGTTAAAAAAAAGGGCAGCATGGACAAGTTGGGCCGAAGGGCCTGTTTCCATGCTGTAAACCTCTATGACTCTATTAGTAAAATCTCAACTAAAAAAGACATTACTAATGACTTTATCTTTAACTTCCTTTCTGTATTTATGTCACCATTTTACTTGCTGTATATTAATGCGACTCTCTATTGGAGTATATTATGGAAGTTAATTAGTTGAATTTAATTTTACAGGTGCTGCAGCTGCAATGGGATTGAATGCCTCTCAGCCTCTGTCAAACCCTGCTCCAAGTCACCGGGTGATGCCTGCAAACTCCAGTCTTTTGCAGGTAAATTCACCAAACAGCCAAGGGCCGAGAATGCCTCCTATATCAGGAACGCAAAGTGACAGAAGTATAGGAATATATGGAAGTGTATCAGCTTCCCAGCAGGGAATATTTACCGTTTCTTCCAGTATTAATCAACTGCAGCATCACACAAGTCAAAGTCAAATGGGAATGACCCAGAGCAATGTAATGATGCCAAGGCAGCCAACATTAGGTCAAGGGACCACAATGTCTGGGTTTGGCACTGGGTCCGTTGGAAGTTCTGCCATGTCTCCACAGCAGTTGAGACCAGTTTTGAATCACATAAACACAAGTATGTCTACACAGAGACTCACAAATATGATGACCAACTCCAGTTTGGCAGCACAGAACTGGACACCCCAGGGGGTGCAGGTAACTCCAAAACAGACACAACTGGGGCCTAATGTACGGTTCTCTAATAACCCTTCCTTCTCAAGTCAGTCTGTGCAACCTAACATGTCCAACCAACATTTCACTCAGCGAGGCCTGGCACCACCAAACCAGATAGCTCCAGGAGTTCAGATGCGACCTTTGAACCAAATGAACCAAGCAATGAGTGGACAGACACTCGGCTCACTGAGTGGGCCAACTCCAAGAGCTAATCAGCCCAGGCCGCAGCCTCAAGCCATGTCTGTAATGAGCCAGTCAGCAGCAACAATGTCTGTAATGAGCCAGGCACCTTCACTGCAAACGTTGCCCACAACCAATTTTCCTTCCACCAATCAGACTCCTCGAGGTTACCAGGGAACAAATCACAGCACTGACTTAGCATTTGACTTTCTCAGCCAGCAAGGTGACAGTGCACTGCCCGGACTCAGCAGTGACTCTGATTTCCTTGACTCATTGATAAAAAGTAGCACTGGCAACGATGACTGGATGAAGGACTTAAATCTTGACGAAATTTTGGGACAGCATTCGTGAAAAATCCTGAGGATTGGTAAATATTATCTATCTTTTGGAGAAGTACTGATGGACAGAATTTATCTGTGCCTATAACAAGTTGGCAAGGAGCCCCACAACAAATCGCAGGTGTGCACAGTTGTGCCCGATTAGGTACAGTTGGCTGAATGGAATATTAGTGGAAAGACATACAGTACATCCTTTCCACCAAGTGTATATTACTGGGCTCAAAATACATAGATTTTATGTGCTTAGAAAAAAGAAGTTTTGTAAAATATGTTTTTTACTGAAAATCATATTCTCTGCAAGAAGATTATATTTATACTTTTTTTCTGAAAAAAAATTCTGTGAATCATTGTAGTGAAACATTTTTACTTACAAAAATTAAATTGTACATGTTTGTTTTCTGTCATAGTTTTAAATTGACTTATATGTTAGATCAGCAACCTACTTATTATCAGTTTCAAATGCATACAGTAGTTTCCTTTTAAAGTGTTTTACAGTATAGTTATTGTTTTATAAATGACCTGTTCTGGTTTCATTGATTTACATTTATCCATTGTGAACTTCTGTGGCAAAACTTGCTAATGTTATTAGTCTTAATTATAAATTCCATTATCATTCTGCCACTTCAGCCTATTTGAAAGTGAAACAGTATACACAGGATTCAGTGTCACTCTTTCCGTTTTATCACAAAGAAAGGATGTGTTCACCAACTGTAGCCCGGGCTATGCTAAAGAGCCTCTATATGTCTAAATACAGATCTGGAGCGTAGGTGAAGTTCCAGCCTGCCTGGAACAAATTGCTTCCTTCGTTGTCAGCTTGTCAATGTGATGGAACTTTGAACTTGTTGTTGCCTCCTAAATCTGTTCCCATCTTTCCCAGAACTTCATGTTTGAATCCGTTCAATCAGGTTTCCGCCCTACTATAATACTAAACAGCTCTTATCGAAGTCGCGCATGGTGACTGTTACAAAGATGAACTTTCCCTCCTTGTCCTTTTTGACGTGTCTGCAGATTTTGACAAGGTTGACCGTACGCCCCTGCAATGTTGTCCATCTGGGCAGGGCTGCTCTCACCTGGTTCCATTCTTACCTAACTGTACCAAGCGAATCATGAGCAATAGCTTCTCTTTCACACCGTTGCCTCTAGTATTCCCCAAGGATCTATCGTTGGTCCCCTCCTATTTCTCATCTATGTGCCGCCCCTTGGTGACATCATCCAAAATCACAACGTTAATTTTCCCGTGCATGTTGACAACACCCAGCTCTACCTCACCACCAGCCCTCTTTAATCCTACCCTAAACCTAAACAGCCAGACTGCGTCTCTGACATCCAGTACTGGATAAGCAGATATTTCCTCCTATTGCATATTGGGAAGACTGAAACCATTGTTTGTGGTTCCAGCTCCAATCTCCATTCCCTCGCTACTGACTCAAACCTTCTCGGTGGCAACTGTCATATTTAAACCAATCTGTTTGCAACCCTGATGATCCCCAGGTGTGCTTCTGACCTCACACCATCACTAAAACCTCCTATACCACCTCCTTACCATCACCTGACTTCACCCTTCTCTGCTTATCTGCTGCTGAACCTCTCAATAAAGCCTTTGTTACCTCTAAACTTTACTATTCCAGTACACTCCTGGCAGGCCTCCCACATTCAATCCTCCCTAAACACGAGGTTATCCAAAACTCTGCTGCCCGTGTCTTAATTTGCAACAAGTCCATTTACTTACCACCCCTGTGCTCACTGACCAACGTTTACTCCCAGTCAAGCAGCATCTTGATTTTAAAATTCTCATCCTTGTTTCCAAATCCCTCTGTGGCCACACCGCTCCCTATCTCTGTAATCTTCTCCAGCCCCATAACTATCTGAGATATCTGCTCTCCTCTAACTCTGTCCTTCTAAGTATCCCTGATTTACCACTGGTAGTTGCACCATCAGTTGCCTAGGCCCTGGACTCTAGTATTCCCTCCCTGAACCACTCTGTCCCTCCACCTCACTTTCCTCCTCTAATACACTCCTTAAACCTACCTCTTTGACCAAATTTCTGGGTCATCTAACCTAATATGTACTTTGTGATTCGGTGAATTATATTTGGTTTTGTATTGCTCCTGTGAAGCACCTTGAGAAGTTTTATGACTTTATGAATCTAAGTTCTTGATGCTGTTGATGCAGTCAATCTGGAAAATGCAACACCCTTAAAATTTTGATTTTGGTGGTTCTACTTCTAAAGAGCCTAAGCCAAGGAGCCATACAGTTACTCATTTTACAGAGTTCCTCTCGGTTTGAAGGTTTAATGTGGATGTGAGACATCTTAGAAAGTAGGTTTGAGAAAATGGTTATAAGTTGCGCAAAAGATTTTGCAGAATCATGGTAGTACAAAGTGCGTTTTTCTAACTTAACATGGTGAAATGGGAGGGCCGGTTAGCTCAGTTGGTTAGAGTGTACGCATAATAACGGCAACACCGTCTATTCAATCCCTGAACCAGTTGAGGTAGTTCTTGGGACCTGTCTCTTCCCCTTGCCCTAATGTGATATCATGGAGCCACGATTAGCATCTCACATACCAGAAGAGAAAGGTGACACCCTTAACCCTTGATAAAGTATTGCTAATGATACAATTGCACATATTCATCTGATCCCAAGTTCTTATTAAAATCTATTTCAAATCAATTGCTGTATCATTGTTTTTTGTATTTTCCTGGACAGTTAGCTCAACTCCCCATTTTCCACCAACAGCTCAGTCGGAGCTCATCCAGAGTATTGAGGTGTTTCTAGAAAAATGGTGCTCTCACAGCAGGTCAAAATGTGCTTCACAATAAGAGGCGCAGTGACCACAGGGTGATTCAAAAGATTTACTGCAGTTCTGAAATCAACTAAGAGTCTTCAATCAGTTCCAGTACAATTAGCCTCAGTTGCCCATGTTCTACGCCCAAAGGTTGCAGAGAATTCAAATAGTCTTTTCTGGTTGAATTTCGGCTGCAGTATTGAAATGCATCTGACATTGGTGCTTATCATATCACCAGACACAGGATGGAAACATATCACTCTGTACCAGAACCTAATACCCACAGTGAAAAAAACCCCACAGTATTGTACTTATACATGCATTAAGAAAAAGATTTGCCCCCTTAATAGAAGTTTAATATTGTTGATAACGCTAAACAGAGGATGGCATCAACGTCAGAAACAAAATATTAGAATTTGTCATTTTCATTCTGCACTTTTCAGTGCTGAGGTTAGGGGTGAATAGATTATGACTGAATTAGCTGGAACCTCAGCACTTCCCTTTTTTAGAGTTGATCTGAAAACAAATGGACTAATCTAATCGTCACTGGGCCATTTCATTGCTGTTAGAAATTATTCCAGTCAGACACACCTATTCTGCATGTGTTCCGAGTCAAGATTAACCCCACAGAAACAATAGGCCTTTTCTTCAGCTAGGTGGCTAATGATGTTGGTGTTTTTAGTTCATGCCACAAGGTTGACTTGCAAACTGAAACAATCAATGAATATGACAGAACCAAGTCTTTTAGATATGCAGACCATGAGGAATGGTACTTTTGTATAATAGATTTTGTAAAAGTTCTATTGAAACTATTATTATACTGCATTTTGTATTTTATTGTAATACAATATCTTTCTTGAAATATTTCCAAATACACTACTGCAGATGCAACAAGCAACGTGTCGTGAAAGTGCTGTGATTTATTTTTCTTTGTAATTAAACAGCAAGCAGACCACCTTCTGCTCATTCAATGAACTTTAAACCGATCAGTGGGACTGCAGCTCAAAAAAAAGTGAAAGAATAATCTTGATCCCTAGTGTGTTGACCTTGCTGATCTCAGTCAGGGGAATTTTGAGGGTGGGACATTCGGTGTCCTGTGTCTAAGGGCAAGAGTAAATAAATCAGTTCTCTTTCCTTTCCTTCATCGCAATCTTGTATCTCTAGCTAGAAAGGATGTGTATGAACTCTGGCCAGATCAGGCAATGCAATGATTCCTCCCATTTCGGTAGTGGAGGCTTACAAAGGAGTTTAGTTCCACAGATCACTAGTTCTTTTGAAGGTCATTTAAAGTGCTCTTGATGTGTGAACTTGGATATTGGGCTTTCCCTGGGGAAGGTGTGCTGGGGACCCACATAGTGTTCTTCATTGATATGGGTGAATGCAGCTCCATTCCCGGTGTGGACCCAGACACATTGAATCAGTGCCATCCTGATGGCACACAGCCCAACTGGATATAATACTGGGATTGCAAATTATGGATTTAGGTTCTGTCAACTCTTGGGGAAAATAAAAATGTATGAAGCAGGAAGATGAGTCCTGCAGCAACTTGGTTTAAAAGACAAAGAACCTTGATTGCACGTAAGTAAAATTTATTAAATTTTTTCTATTGGAAGGTGTCTGCCATTTTGTTAAAGCGTTTCTGTCCATTTGCAAGAGTGAGTGTCTAACCCCCACGACTTGCCTGGGGTTGCAAAATCTCACTAACTGTCCTGGCTGGAGACAATACACATCTCTTTCAACTGTGCTTAACCCTCTCTCCACTCACATTGTCTGTACCTTTAAGACTTGATTACTTGTAAAGACTCGCACTCCAACCATTATTTTGTAAATTGAGTTTGTGTCTTTATATGCCCTGTTTGTGACCAGAACACTCACTCACCTGCTGAAGGGGCAGCGCTCCGAAAGCTTGTGGCGTTTGCTACCAAATAAACCTGTTGGACTTTAACCTGGTGTAGTGAAACTTCTTACTGTGCTTATCCCAGTCCAATGCCGGCATCTCCACATCATGGCAGCCAAGCTAATACATCTAGTATTTTGCTGTGCATGCCCATTCAGTGTTCTCCTGCATGCTACCCCATCAAACTGCTCATCTGTCCTCTGCAGTGCTACTTTGTTTGTGACATTGGCCTCTGGTAAGCTGGCAAATTAACCAGAAATATTAGATGGAGAGTCATTCCTGGATCATTTCTTCTGTAAATACAATTGGAATTTGCACCTGAAACTGTACTCTTTTCTTGTTATCAAATTAGACTCAAGTATCCTCCCGGCCTCAATGCACCAAATGTAAATTGGACAATAATCAGTGTAAACAACGGGGGTGCAAGAAAACACTGAAGCCATGTCAGTATTACTACTACTTTGAGTCTTAAAATTTAAGTTTCACCAATTTTTATCCATTCGTGCTGAAACAGAAACAGCAGCAGTTAAATTTGGAAGCAACCACCTTTAGGCATCCTCAAGCAATGATATATTCCCCTGTATACAAAGGATGAGATCCGAGGAGCCCCAGATATTGGGCCCCAGACCATATCATAATCATGATGGCACTTCAAGAGAAGATACCTGCTTAGGATTAGGATCAGGTTCCTGCAGTCAGCATCAGCACTGGGAGGAATGACCATGGGCTGGAGGAGTGATCAAAGGGCCAAGAGGAGGATAATTAGTGTGTTGAAGCCAGGGCCTGGAGTACAGGGTCCTTGAAATCAGTCGTGGGATAATCAGGATCTTGATGACTTTTAACTTGTGCAATGATTAGGGTTGGTTTTCTTCTTGGGATGAACCAATGTCGTAGCAGAAAGCTGAAGGAAGTGTTAAACCCATTCTGATGTGCAATGATCTAGCACCTGCTTCAGTGATGGGTAAAGGGTGCTTTTTGTTTGTCCTTACCCAATGTGTTGGGCAACATACTTTTAAGTTGGAAGAGTGCTGACAGTTCCTGCTCACTTGTGATTTTGGGACATTAGGATCTACATAGTTCCTGAAAGAGCGTATTGTATGGTACAATGTGCCCCCAACAATCTGCGATCAGGGAAACTTTTCCATTTTAAATGTGATGTAAATAATGTCATGAAAATAAATTGAAGGAAACAGAAGAGAACTGGGCCAGAATTTAATGCCACCCCTACCCTCCTCAGGTTTTTAGGTGAGGGGAGTGTGAAATTGCAGGAAAGGGATTCCCTCTGAGTTTTCGTCTGCCCCAACCTCACAGCAATTTTACTCTGGGATGGGAAAGACCTCAGATGGGAAGCCAGCCCCTGCCCCAATTGAGGTCCGTAATTGCCAATTAAGTGCTGCTTCTGCCCACCTCAAGTTTTAGGCGAGCAGGTGGATTAAAGCTCTGGGATATAAAGAAATTTGATCTCGGGCGGGAAAGGTCACCTCCATCAGAAGCTCCTTTGTATTGGCGGCATACTCGCCTTAAGACCCAGTGACCTCAAGTTATCTCTCACTTCCCAGCCTGTTCCCTGTGACCCCGATCATCCCCGTTGCCACCCCAAGGCCTTCCCTACCCTCTCCACTCCACACTGGGCCTTACACTTACCTGGTTACTGGGATTTAGTCTCGGGCAGCTCCTTGCACTTTGTCTTCTGGCCAAAGCAGCACTGTCGGTTCAGGGACTGGAAAGCTCCTAACCAATCTGATTGGCCGGCAGCTCTCCAAGGTGGGACTTCCTCCCAAGTGAGGGGCAGAAGCCTCACTTCATGCCAATCAAGACTGAGTGTAAAATGGCAGTGGGACAGTTGGACATCCCTGCTGACTCTTCTGATGGTGGATGCCAAGCTCCTGTCATCCTAAAAATTCAGGCCCGGGTCCTTGATGACAACTTTTTTGAATGTTCAGAAGATTGCAGTTAAAAGACCAGAAAAATGACTTTGCTTCCTACTTTACTGAATATTGGACTGCAATGTTCAGAGACTTCGGAATAAGCACATTTGAAGAATTGTAGCATTTGAGAGTTGGAGGCTAAAATGGAGATTCATTACAATCGAGGATTTGATTGACGAACAGAAAATGAGACAGGGCATATTGTAATTATGGGCATACCTGAGCACAAATGCAAAGGAAACTCCAGGAGCTGGAATTTAGTGTTGGGTTCAGCAAACGCGAGTTATACCAATTCCCGACCTCAGAAACGTGAGCCCATCACCTCAGCCCATACTCACCATATTTTCATCTCCTAGGCAGGGAATACTTTGAATTGGACTTACAAAATAATTTCTAATAACCTAATAAAGCTGTCAGTCAAACACACTGTCATCCATACTGCAGAAAAAAACTTAATTCCCATTGAAAAAGATTTTAAATGCCCTTAAGTGATCATTCAGTTGTAAGAACAAACATCTATTTAGTAACCACATTAAAGACAATTTTTAAAAAATAACCTCTTAACACTATTTGTCAAATTATGCGCATAACCTGTTGCTAAGATAAATAGTTCAAAAGCTTTTGGACCTCAGCCAAGCATTCATTGTGGGCTCAGCTGTCAAAACAAACACTTGCAACTCCAGACAATGGAGCCTAATGAAACTGAAGGAATGGAAAGTTTATTTTTCTATTTCAAACCAGGTAGCCTGTCAGTCAAAAGAGTGAATCAGGTGGTTGCATTTTTTTAAAGTTTCAGCTGCAGGGATATTTTTCCAAGTTAAAGAACTCTAGACATATAAATCCCTGTTCAGATCAAGATGACAGACTTCCCAAGTACATTTTTCTCTAGTTTTAAATGCATTAATGCACTTTTTCCATTGGAGTTGAAACAATATTATTTTAAGTTGTCAAAACATTTAACGCTCACCTGTCAGAATGTTCCTAACTCCTCAGCAGGCTTCCCCCAAGCTTCCTGAATTCTCAAACAAGGCAGATTTTCGAAATAAAAGCGAAGTACTACAAATACTGAGAATTTGAAATAAAAACTGAAAGTGCTGGAAAAACTGAGCAGGTGTGGCAGCATCCATGGAGCAAGAAACAGAGTTAATGTTTTGAGTTGCCTTCTTTGTAATGTATCCTTTTAGTACTGGATACATTAAGCCCAAATCTAACTAGCAAATAGGAGAAAAGAAGATTTCAAATACAAAGAAGATTATTGCCATGAACATGATTTCATATATCAATCAAAATCAGTTGTGAACCAGCTACCTGGTTTGAAATAGAAAAATAAACTATCCATTCCTTCAGTTTCATTAGGCTCCATTGTCTGGAGTTGCAAGTGTTTGTTTTGACAGCTGAGCCCACAATGAATGCTTGGCTGAGGTCCAAAAGCTTTTGAACTATTTATCTTAGCAGCAGGTTATGCGCATAATTTGACAAATAGTGTTAAGAGGTTATTTTTTTTAAATTGTCTTTAATGTGGTTACTAAATAGATGTTTGTTCTTACAACTGAATGATCACTTAAGGGCATTTAAAATCTTTTTCAATGGGAATTCAACTCAAAACGCTAACTCCACTTCATCCTCCACAGATGCTGCCAGATCTGGAGGTTTTCAGAAGCTTTCCAAAACCCAGGAACACCATGGAAATACTGGGGGATGGGGAGAAACAACTTTCCCATATGGCTATCAATGGGGGCCTCAATGTCTGAACCTCTTCCCACCTGTTGAGCCCATTTCTGTACAGGAAAGTAAAATTTCTGCTGTGAAAAAATGACGTTTTGTCTATTCCTGACCCCATTCCCGATTCCAGGAGGGCACAAAATCCGACTAAGCCTTTATACCTTACAAACATTCAATTTCCGAGAAACGCTTGTCGAGGTATTGAAGCTAGCTCAATGTATCCTTTTAGTACTGGATATATTAAGCCCAAATCTAACTAGCAAATAGGAGAAAAGAAGATTTCAAATACAAAGAAGATTATTGCCATGAACATGATTTCATATATCAATCAAAATCAGTTGTGAACCAATTGGGGCTGGTGCAGCAATGCAAACATGCTCAAATCTGGTCTCAGAATGTGGGCAATGCTGGCAAGGCCCATCCTTCATTTTCCTCAGAATTTATTGAATTGCTACAGTCTTTATGGTGTTGGTGTTCCCTCAAGCATGGTTGGTACGGAATTCCAGGATTTTAACCCAGGGATGACAAGGAACAGCGGTATTTATATTTTGTCAGGATGATGTGTGACCTGGAGATGATGGACATTCCCTGAGATTGCTGCTTTTGAGCTTCTTGATATGCTGATAAGATTAGCTGAAGAGCAGTGAGAAGCGGGGGGAGGGGGGGGGGGGGTTGAGACCAGTTAGGCTAAATGCTCCTGGGGTTTTGGAGTTGTCATGGGGGCTTCGGGGATTGCTGAACTATCAGCATTGGAGGGCGGGGATGGGCAGAGCTGTTGCTATATATTCAGTAATACAAATTGCTGTAGCACATCCTGTAGTTAACAAATACTTCAGCCACAGTCCGTCAGTGATGGTGAGAAAAGTTGGATGTTAAATATCGGAGATAGTTTTCTATAACAGTATGTTGAGGAACCAACTAGAGAATGAGCTATTGTAGATCTAGTATCGAGCAATGAAAAAAGGCTAATTAATAATCTCATTGTGAAGGAGCTTGTAGGGAAGAATGATCATTACATGACAGAATTTTACATCAAGTTTGAAAGCGGTATTGTCAAATCCAAACTTAGGGTTGTAAATCAAAACAAAGGAAACTACAAAGGGATGAGGGGCAAATTGGCTGTGGTAGATTCAAATGTGTAATGTGTAATGATAGACAGGCAATGGCTACATTTACATTCCTCTGAACCACAACTAACCCAGCAGGAAAGGTGATCCAACTGTGGCTAACAAGAGAAGTGAAAGATTGCATTAGATCAAAGGAAGAGGCTTTTAATTTGCCAAAAAAAAATAGTAAGCCTGAGAATAGGGAGCAGTTTAGAATTCAGTAAGGAAGACCAAGAAACTGATAAAGAGAAAATAGAATATAAAGTTGCAATGCATTTCTGTGTGATTAGCCATATGATGTGCTGTGATGTCACCAGAGGCATTGGCAGGGTTCTATCTCTCTTCCATCTTAGACTATGATGAAGTAACACCTATCTCAATAAACTGACTGGTTGGTTAGGTAATCCCTGGTGTGGCTACCTATTCTTTTGCTCTTTGTTGTAGAAGAGGCTAGAGCCCTAAAATGTAACAAAAACAAGAAACACAAAAACAGACTGAAATCTTCTACAGCTACAGAAAAGAGAAAAGATAAGCAAAGGAAATATGGACACATGATAGGAAGAGACTGAAGAATTTATAATGGAGAATAAGTAAATGCCAGAGTAACTAAACAATACTTGAGTCTTGTCTTAATGGAGGAAGATTTTGAAAACTTTCCCCCGGAAATACTGGAGAACCAAAGGACTAGCGCGAATGAGAAATCCAAAGATTTTGTAAAAATAAAGTAGTACTGGAGAAAGTATTGGGACTGAAAGTTAATAAATTTTATGGTCTTTATGATCCACATACCAGAGAGTTGAAAGAAGTGGCAGCACAGATAGTGAATCATCAACTTCCAAAATTCTATAGACTCTGGAATGCTTCCTGTCAATTGGAAACTGGTAAATGTAACCCCACTGTTTCAAAAAGGAGAGAAAACAGGGAATTAGAATCATAGAATCTACAGTGCAAAAGGAGGCCATTTGGCCCATCGAGCCTGCACCGACCACAATCCCACCCAGTTCCTATCCCCATAACCCCACATATTTATCTTCCTAATCCCTCTGACACTAGGGTCAATTTAGTATGGCCAATCCACCTAACCCGCACATTTTTGGAGTGTGGGAGGAAACCGGAGCGCCCGGAGGAAACCCACGCAGACACGAGGAGAATGTGCAAACTCCACACAGACAGTGCCCCGAGGCTGGAATTGAACCCGGGTCCCTGGCGCTGTGAAGCAGCAGTGCTAACCACTGTGCTACCGTGCCGCCCCTAGAGCTGTAGTCTGATATCAATAGAAGAGAAAATGCTATAATCTATTCTACAGGATGTGATAACTGGACACCTAGCAAATAATGGTTGTATCAGGCAGAGTCAATATGGATTTATGAAAGGGAAATAGTGTTTGACAAACCTGTTAAGATTTTTATGAGGATGTAACGAGCAGAATAGATGAGGGGAAACAGTGAATGTGGTGTATTTGGATATTCAGAAGGCTTTCGATAAGGTTCCACATAGGAAGTTAGTAAACAAAAAATGAGTGTATCCTAGCATGGATTGAGAATTGGTAAATAGAAAGAAAGCAGAGAGTGGGAATAAACAGTGTTGTTCTTCCAGTCTGCACTGGGCTTCATTGGAGCATTGCAGCAGGCTGAGGACAGACCTGTGGGCATGAGAGTAAAATATTGAATTGAAATGGTAAGCGGCAGGAAGGCTGGGGTCATGCTCGCACCCAGTTTGCCTTTCGTCTCACTAATGTAGAGGAGACAGCATTGGGAGCAGCGAATAGAGTAGATCAAATTAGAGGATCATCAAGTAAAATGCTGTATCACTGAAAGGAGCATTTGGGCCCTTCCTTGGTCTGTGAGGAGGTCGGGGGCAGGTGTTTCACATTCTGCAATTTCACGGGCAGATACCGATAATTATTTTCAGGTCCATATGAGAGCCTGAAGCTGCATCAATACAGTCATCAATGTAACAGAGAGGGCCTGAGTAAAACTGCAACAAAAACTCTTCTACATGCACCCACAAAAAGACAGGAGTAACTGGGACCCATGCCGGTAGCCGTTTATTTGCAGGACGTAAAAAGGCAAAGGAGAAATTGTTGAGTAAAATTCTACTTTTTTAACCAAGAAGATGACCTGATACTAAATTCTATGTTAAATCTTTAGCCCATCCCCCCATCCATCCCCCCCCAACCTGTCAATATCACTTTACAATTTCATTGAACTATCCAATCCTATTTCCTAACCAGATCCAGCAATGGAGTGTACTTTTTCGAATCCTCCTATGTGCATTTGTGTGCTGCATGCTTACCACTTGGCATGTTTCTTTCTACAGTAATCAGTATAATTACCATCAGTCTACATTTTCTGCTTTAAATTAAACAATGATAGTGATAATGGATTAGTGTACGGTGACTAAAACACCAATTAAGCATGCTTAAAGACAGTGGATCTGATTAAACTAAGCCAGCTAGTCACTTCCAGCATTAAAATCCACGTACCCATGCCTGCTATAATCCACAGTTGAAGTAGATTTTAAATTCTGGTAATTCATTTAGCTTTGTAATTGACTTCATCCGTGTCTCAAATAAATGAAATATTTGCAGCTGTTGGGTACAGACTGGACAATATGGGATTTTTCTTTCCATATAATTGATAAACCAATAGCTAACTACCTGCTATGAGTAATGGTGGCACATTGGCAAGAGCTGCCACCTCACAGCGCTAGGGACCTGGGTTCAATTCCAGCCTCAGGTGACTGTCTATGTGGAATTTGCATGTTCTCCCTGTGTCTGCGTGGGTTTCCTCCGGGTGCTCCGGTTTCCTCCCACAGTCCAAAGATGTGCAGGTTTAGTGGATTGCCCATGATCAATGCACAAGGTTACAGGGATAAGGTGGGAGAGTGTGCCTAGATAGAATGCTCTTTTGGAGGGTTGGTGCAGACTTGATGGATCAAATGGCCTCCTCCTGCACTGTAGGGATTCTATAGATATTAAAACAGCAGTATTGGGGATGGTTTTTGCCTCACAGAGGTGTACTTTATTGGTCTGTAGTTTATTAAATTCTGAGATGATTCTATTTGAGAGGGACTGTTATCTGTTGCTGTGCTGATAACACTTGGTCATAAACTTTGCAATAGAAGCCCCTAACTTGTTACGCTCATGTGAGGTGGGGCAGATTGGCTCCTCTTTTTTCCCACTACCGCTTTGACCCCAACAAGTTTTTTTTTCAAGGATGTGCTTACCAATTCAGTGAGTGTTTAACTGTTCACATGCTGTGATTGTAAAAGAAACACACTGACAGGTTCCTTTGTAGGTTTTAACAAAGAGAATAATATTTATTGTACTTAACCCAGGGGTCTAAATAAAAGTAACAATTCTCTGACTTTCATCCACACATGTCCTCCAAGGTTCACACATGAGTAAGTTACAGAGTCAGATGGTAGATTAAGCAGTCTTTCTTAAAAGTCCAATAAAAGTTAAAGGTGTATGAGCAGCACGATGGCACAATGGTTAGCACTGCTGCCTCACAGTGCCAGGGTTCAATTCTGGCCTTGGGTGACTGTAGAGTTGGCACGTTTTCCCTGTGTCTGCGTGGGTTTCTTCTGGGTTCTCCAATTTCCTCTTACACTCTGAAAATGTGCAGTTTAGGTGGATTGGCCATGCTAAATTGCCCCTTAGTGTCCAAAGATGTGCAGATAAGTGCATGGGGCTGCGGCGATAGGGTGGAGGGGAGGGCCTGAGTGGGATACCTTTTGGAGAGTCGGTGCAGACTTGATGGGTCAAATGGCCTCTTTCTGCACTTTAGAGATTCTATGGATCAATGGATAGTTTCAGGCTGAGCTTGATGGGCTCTCTGGATTCGGCATCAAGATGATTTAAATACGTTGACAAGTGATTTATATCTGTTCTTACAGAGTCAGCAAATACTGGGTAATGCTTAAAACATTGCCTGTGGTGTGTGGATGGTCAAATAGCAAACAAGGCTCAAATCTGCAGGCTGGATGGAGAGAGAGAGACTGTTATGTATTTGTATTAATTCTTATTGGCTTACTAAACTCCACTGTGTTCATGTATTCACCAGAAGGGGTGTCATAATTGATGCGCGATATAACACACGAGAGGCGTGATGTACTCGGGAAATAAAGGCTTTTATTGCCAACAATAACAGAGCTACCATATACAGTACACGATCCCAGACTAAAGGGTCACCAGGCAGAGCAGTGACCTTTATACCTCTCCCAGGAGGCGGAGCCGACTGGGGTGTACCACAACAACTATATTAACAGGTAGAACAGCCCAACCCCAACCCCAACAGTAACATATATACAGACTCATAGTACTGGCCAGACCATGGCTCAGCACTACCTGGTGGGAACCAACAATGGTTCACCACAATAATTCCCTAGAGCAGGTCACAGGCAGAGAAGAAGCAGAGAACACACACACTGTAAATAAAGCTCCATTGTTTTAAATCCTCCGTGCTTCTTGGCCTTTTGGCTAAGATCAAGTGTGGTCTGCTGATGCTGCACTTGGTCGTGGCCATTGGGTTGCATTTAAGCTTCATTTTCATATGAAGCAATTTTTAAAAGCGGCATCTTGGCCTTTTGGCTAAGATGCAAATGAGATCAAGCCTTGGAGGCGGAGACGTCTGCCTACTCCAATCAGCTTGGCTCATGTAGATCAGGCCCAAGACTGGGTAGAGGATTGCATACCCTGTCTTGTCACCTTGGATCGGAAATGTCTCAACTTGTTGAGACTCTGAATTGGATTTGATTTGATTGAATTGGAAAAGTATTTTAAAAATCCTCCGTGCTCTCAAGCCTTATTCTCCAATGTAGAACTTAAAAACTGGCAGTGAGGATGACAAACAGCACTTGATAACACCTGGGAAGATGAATTTACTGAGGAAAATAATTGGGAGCAGAAAAGTTAGAAAAAAAGCTTCTTGCATGTGCTCTGGACCTGACGGCCTAGGTGAATGTGAGTAACAATACTCTCGGCACGGTAGCACAGTGGTTAGCACTGCTGCTTCACAGCTCCAGGGTCCCGGGTTCGATTCCCAGCTTGGGTCACTGTCTGTGTGGAGTTTGCACATTCTCCTCGTGTCTGCGTGGGTTTCCTCCGGGTGCTCCGGTTTCCTCCCACAGTCCAAAGATGTGCAGGTTAGGTTGATTGGCCAGGTTAAAAATTGCCCCTTAGTGTCGTGGGATGCGTAGGTTAGAGGGATTAGTGGGTAAATATGTGGGGGTAGGGCCTGGGTGGGATTGTGGTCGGTGCAGACTCGATGGGCCAAATGGCCTCCTTCTGCACTGTAGGGTTTCTATGTTTCTATGAAGCAGTTATAGAGCTGGGTGTGTTAAATAGAGGTTGAAGCTTGGATTGTTACCTTGTGTGAAAGAAAAATCAAGGTAGCTGCTGGAAAAGTGCGGTGAAGTGAGTATATGAGAGACATTTGTAGAAAAATGATGGGAGTTTATGGGTCATAAGACTCTTCGATGAAAATGTGGAGCAACAGAGATCCTACCGATCATTTTGACTACTTTGTGCAGGCAAACAAAAACGCTGAAGATATTAAGGTGCCCTTTGTCCTGAGTGTGATGGAGGAGACAGATGTTTAATCTCCTCCGAAGTTTAGTGCAACTTGAGAAGTCAGACACTAAAATGTATGAACAGATCGCAGATATTTTGCAAGTACATTTTTTGCCAAAACCCTTGATGAATGCAGAGCTCGCTGCGCTGCTTAAGTAGCGTAGTGGTGTGGGAAACATCGGTGGGGCCATTTTGTGGGCTTCCCGCTGGATGTCACGGCCACCGTGAGTTTCCACAAAACCAAGACGAGGGGCAGTCAATTGCCCAATTCATGACGTACTTAAAAGACTTGC
Source organism: Mustelus asterias (assembly GCF_964213995.1). Classification (NCBI taxonomy): domain Eukaryota; kingdom Metazoa; phylum Chordata; class Chondrichthyes; order Carcharhiniformes; family Triakidae; genus Mustelus; species Mustelus asterias. The sequence goes on along the minus strand of NC_135810.1, from coordinate 58,795,692 downwards.
AAAATATTGTGAGTTTGGAGATGTGTTGAATGACACTATTTAGGACAGAATTGTCTGTGTCTGTGAAGTGAAGCAATACAGAAACGTTAACCTAAAGTAACCTACTCTGAAAAAGGTCATGGAAATTGCTGTTTCTACGGTACCGGCTGCAAAGGAAGCTCAGCAATTGAGTTTGTGTACTCAAATACACAAAATGGCCACTGAATTGACACTGAAGAACCTTAGAATTTGTACATGTCTTTAGTGTGCAAAGCTAGGGCATTCTGCAATTGAATGTTACTGCAAAGACAGATTCTCCCCAAAAACATTCTAAGCTCCCAATGTGCAGGAAAATGGGTGTAAATCCTGCTGGTTTTTTCAGTGTGATTTCCAGAGCGCATCTCCAACGCCCTGTGCATCACAAGAGAACCCTAGCAGAATTCCCTGTGAAAATCAGGGGGCAGGGCCTATTCCCGCCCGAGAGGCCAGCAGCAGAGCGTTGAGTGATGGGTATGCGTCAATCTGTCAAAGTGGAGATCGGCGCATGCGCACTGGCCCCCTATTGCCAGCCCCCTTCTTGCTGGCCAGCTCCACACCCTAATCCCTGGTCTCCCAGACCCCTCGAGGAAAGCCCCAGTTCTGCCCTGCCAGCCCTGATCTCTCCAATCACCCAATTCCCCCGCGGGAGCCCTGACAACCTCCCGCACCCGGATGGCCAGCCCCGATCATCTCCTTCCTCCATCTTCCAGTCATTGCAAGTGCAGAGTGGCAGTGAGTTACTCCCCACCCCAACCGATCGCTCCTCCAATAGGCCACGTCTCCAACAGGCCCCTCCCATCTGGCCTTGTCCCTTGGCACTGGTGGGCAGTGCCAAGGTGCCCCTCAGGCAGTGCCAAGGTGTCCCTTAGGCAGTGTCATATTGCCCCTTGGGAAGTGCCAAGGTGCCAGCGAGTGGGGAGCCCATCCCAGCGGGGGTTGGGTTTGGTGGTGGAGGCAGGGGAGATGCTCATGGGCCTCGAGACTTCAGTCCCAGACCCGCTAATCAGATGCAAATGCAGATTCCATATTGAAATCAGCTCCGTGCCGATTACACTGGAAATCTTCGTCTTGGAGACTCACGGTGGCCGTGACGCCCAGTGGGAAGCCCACAAAATGGCCCCACCGATGTTTCCCACACCACTACGCTACTTGAGCAATGCAGCGAGCTCGAAGAATCATCTCCCTGATATGTTGAAGCTGTGGGAATGAAGGACGCATAGACCGTGCCTGCTGAGATGGCATCTGCTGTTGATCTGTTGCAGTGGTAGGTGAACTGTAGTGGATCCAGACAGTCTGGGAGGCTGGAATTGATTTGATTTGATTTATTATTGTCATATGTATTAACATACAGTGAAAATATTGTTTCTTGCGCGCGATACAGACAAAACATACCATCTATAGAGAAGGAAACGAGAGAGTGCAGATTGTAGTGTTACAGTCACAACTAGGGTGTAGAGAAAGATCAACAAGGGAAGTCCATTCAAAAGTCTGACAGCAGCAGGGAAGAAGCTGTTCTTGAGTCGGTTGGTATGTGACCTCAGACTTTTGTATCTTTTTCCCAATGGAGGAAGGTGGAAGAGAGAATGTCCAGGGTGCGTGGGCTCCTTAATTATGCTGGCTGCTTTGCCGAGACAGCGGCAAGTGTAGACAGAGTCAATGGATGGGAGGCTGGTTTGTGTGATGGATTGGGCTACATTCACGACCTTTTGTAGCTCCTTGTGGTCTTGAGCAGAGCAGGAGCCATACCAAGCTGTGATACAACCAGAAAGAATGCTTTCTATGGTGCATCTGTAAAAATTGGTGAGAATTGTAGCTGACATGCCAAATTCCCTTCACCTTCTGAGAAAGTAGAGGCGTTAGTGGGCTTTCTTAACTATCGTGTCGGCATGGAGGGACCAGGACAGGTTGTTGGTGACCTGGACACCTAACAACGTGAAGCTCTCAACCCTTTCTATTCATCCCCATTGAGGTAGACAGGGGCATGTTCTCCTTTACGTTTCCTGAAGTCGATGACAATCTCCTTCATTTTGTTGACATTGAGTGAGAAATTATTGTTGCCGCAACTGTTCACCAGATTCTCTATCTCATTCCTGTACTCTGTCTTGTCATTGTTTGAGTTCCGACTCACTACGGTGGTGTCGTCAGCAAACCTGAAAATCGAATGGGAGAGGAATTTGGCCGCACAGTCATAGGTGTACAAGGAATATAGTAGAGGGCTGAGAACACAGCCTTGTGGGGCACTGGTGTTGAGGATGATCGTGGAGGAGGTGTTGTTGCCTATCCTTACTGATTGTGGTCTGTGAGTTCGGAAGTTCAGGATCCAGTCGCAGAGAGAGGTGCTGAGGCCACGGAGTTTGGAAATGAGTTTTGTGAGGATAATAGTGTTGAAAGTTGAGCTGTAGTCAATAACTAAGACTCTGACATAGGTGTCCTTGTTATCTAAATGTTCCAGGGTTGAGTGCAGGGCCAGGGGAATGGTATCTGCTGTGGACCTGTTGCGGCGGTAGGCAAACTGTAGTGGATCCAGGTAGTCCGCGAGGCTGGAATTAATTCGTGCCATGACTAACATTTCGAAGCACTTCATAACGATGAATGTCAGAGCCACTGGCCAAAAGTCATTAAGGCATGTTGCATTGCTTTTTTTTGGTACCGGGATGATGATTGTCTTCTTGAAGCAGATAGGGACCTCACATTGTAAAGAGAGGTTGAAGTTGCCTGTGAATCAATGGCAACGAATGCCCCCGCCAGCTGATCCACGCAGGATCTGAGTTCTTGTCCGGGTACCCCATCTGGGCCAGTCGCTTCCTGTGGGTTGACTCTCGAGAAAGCTGCTCTGACATCTGCAATGGTGACCTCAGATACAGGTTCATCCAGGGCTTCCAGGGTGGAGGGCATGCTCTCGCTGACCTCTTGCTCAAAACAGGTGTAGAATGCATTGAGCTCATCAGGGAGGGGTGCGTTGGAGCCGGCGATTTTACACAAAGGTCTGCAAGACATAACAGGCTACAAGATGAAGGCATGTAAAATTGTCAGCACCAACGCACCCCTCCCTGATGAGCTCAATGCATTCTATGCCTGTTTTGAGCAAGAGGTCAGTGAGAGCATGTCCTCCACCCTGGAAGCCCTGGATGAACCTGTATCTGGGGTCACCATTGCAGATGTCAGAGCAGCTTTCTCGAAGGTCAACCCACAGGAAGCGACTGGCCCGGATGGGGTACCCGGATGAGAACTCAGATCCTGCGTGGATCAGCTGGCAGGGGGCATTCGTTGCCATTGATTCGTGCCATGACTAACCTTCCAAAGCACTTCATAATGATGGATGTCAGAACCACCAGATGATAGTCATTAAGGCACGCTGCCTGGCTTTTCTTTGGTACCGGGTTGATTGTTGTCTTCTAGAAGCAGATAGGGATCTCAGATTGTTATAAAGAGAGCTTAAAGATGTCTGCAAATACCCTCTGCCAGCTGATCCACGCAGGATCTGAGTGCTCGTCGGGATACCCCATCCGGGCCAGTCGCTTCCTGTGGGTTGACTCTAGAGAAGGCTGCTCTGACATCTGCAATGGTGACCTCAGATGCAGGTTCATCCAGGGCTTCCAGGGTGAAGGACATGCTCTCACTGACCTCTTGCTCAAAACAGGCGTAGAATGCATTGAGCTCATCAGGGTGGGGTGCGTTGGTGCCGATGATTTTACATGCCTTCATCTTGTAGCCAGTTATGGGGACCAGCTTGGGGACCAGTTTGTCATAGTGTATATGGTGCGAAGTAAAAGCAGCAGTTCAGGTCAAGAGGCAGAATTAGACGTAAGGGAAATAGGAGCTTTTAGGGTGTGAATCCAAGCAACAAGGATTTGTAGTGGGATCTTTCCAGCTGTATTATGCTGAGTGACAGATGTAGTGGGGTCCTAAATGAACTGTGCAGAAAAACGATCTAATTTCAAAAATTTTAAAAACTAAAGACCCATTTTAAAAATGGCTTTTGCTACATCAGTTTGTGACCCTTGAACAATAGGAGCTAATATGGAAGTTCCGCAGAAACTGACACCTTGCTGTTACTGCAGAGACCTTAATGAATGCCTGTGGGCTGCAGAGACCAACTTCAAAGGGAATTATACAAAGACCATCTATCTTTCATAAGCCATGCTGCCTGACTTAACTAAAACCCCCTACCCTTCCAGGAACTATATCCCTCTATTCCCATCCTATTCATGTATTTGTCAAGACGCCCCTTAAAAGTCACTACCATATCCGCTTCCACTACCTCCCCCGGCAATGAGTTCCAGGCACCCACCACCCTCTGTGTAAAAAATCTGCCTTGTACATCTTCTTTAAACCTTGCCCCTTGCACCTTAAACCTGTGCCCCCTAGCAATTGACTCTTCCACCCTGGGAAAAAGCTTCTGATTATCCACTTTGTCCATGCCTCTCATAACCTTGTAGACTTCTATCAGGTTGCCCTTCAACCTCCATCGCTCCAGTGAGAACCAACCAAGTTTCTCCAACCTCTCCTCATAGCTAATGCCCTCCATACCAGGCAACATCCTGGTAAACCTTTTCTGTACCCTCTCCAAAGCCTCCACATCCTTCTGGTAGTGTGGCAACCAGAATTAAACACTATATTCCAAGTGTGGCTAATGTGTAATGGTTAGAACATTGACAATTTCAGGAACCCAGATAAAGGGAAACACACCCCTTGTCAGAGCTTGTGTGGAGAGATTCATAAATAGCTTGTTGGACTTTGATTTGGAAGACTAGACACGCATGAACCATAATTATTTTCATTGTAGCCTTTGTCTTGTAATTTTTAAAATCTCTCCACATCCCTCTTTTGCTTTATGAGTGCACACGGAGCTATACATTACCCCCTCCTGTGTTTTGATGATGTGCAAATAAATTAGCTCTCTGAGTTCATCCTATCTCGAATTTGCTGTGTGGTTAGCAATAGAAAATTGGATCACACCAAAACACCACTGCTTATAAAGGGGGAAGCAAATCAAAGCACCTTTCTGTTTTTGGATGAGTGGTAAGAGGAGAAATTAGGGCTGTTTAAATTAACCCACCTTAGGACCATAACAAAACTTTAATGAAGAATAATTTTCATTACATTAAAAATCCTTATATCACATTTGGAGAAATTTGAGCATGTACATATGTAAATTAGTTTTTCAAGGCCAACGAGGTTGTTCATCAGCGATTGTGAACCTAATATACCATTAACAATCCAGTTGTGAAGAAAATATCATGGGCATGATCTTACCTGCCGTTCATGCCATGCTCCTGCTGTGTGTGTGTGTGTGTGCGCGTGCGTGTGTATATAGACGTGTGTGTCCAGTAAATAACATGGATGGAAATTTATATGACGAGATAAAGGAGATCTGTTTGTGTTTACTTATTTGATTCCAAAGAGAGATAAAAGGAACATTTAAAACTGTCAAGGATCATACATGAATAAAACAATGACATTAAGTTTATTTTTCCTGAAAGTAGTGGTCATAAAGATGAAACATTTTTATATGCTGGGAAAGATAACTTTGAAAGAATTTTAAGAACAATAGGTGTAAAGATGAAAGAAAAAACATGTTTAAGGAAAGATTGAAAATTGTACTAGGAAGAGAGGCCATGTGATATCTTGAAGAGTGTGCTGTGCTGAGAACAGGTCTATGAAGTAAGCATCTTCTAGCCATTCCCCAGAGAAGAGTTGTTTGTTCCAGGCAGCAAGGTTTTATTACAAGCCTTTAATTTCCATTGTTGAGTGGGAGAAAGAGAGAAGCCCTTTGAAATATCTCCTCTGTAATATTACTGGAATTATTATAGGTTAAGAATCTGTAGGGACTGTTGTGTGGAAAAAGGTGTTTATTTGTGAATCTAGCAGAGTAGATATCTTTTGGGAAATATTGTAAGACTAAATTTAACTGTGTAATTGTAATCTTGTGTGTTGAAGTTTTCTTTTCTTTTGTTAATAAGCGTTTTAATTTAATATTTAAAAATTCCAAAAGTGGCATTGTATTTCTTACTCCTGATTTCAGTGCACATACCTTCTCGGAATAAAATACAAATTGCAAAATGTTGTGATAGCTTGATCAGTTTTCCCTTTGGGATTTGGTCAGTCCCAAATTACTGTCTGCCATATCATTACACAGTCCACAGTTCAATCAACAGAACATAACTTTTTCAATGGTTCTTATGGTGAAACTAATAACATGAAAGTTAGAAGTTCATGTCAAGCCAAATGATTTCCAGGATTTCCATCAGTGGCTTCAACAGCACACACCATAGAAGACTAGGAAATCACTGACTTCTGAATTCCTGCATTGAACTGTGAGTGTGTAGACTGCAGAAGTTGCTGCCACCTTCACAGTTGGAATGCCAACAAATGCTGACAGTTTCCCCATCATTGCAAGCACAAAATCAGGGTCACTGTCTTCCTAGTGGGGACAGAGTGGTATGAACAATGATGGGAAGGTGTAGTTACACTTTGAGGAGAAACCATTAATAATGCAGCTTTGGGAATATAAATGTATGACTTTTAGAATGGGAATGGAATGGAATTACCCTGTTCTAATTATTCTCTGCTTTCTAAGTTTCATCTAAGCATGCACTAAATCAACACTCTCTATGTGAAAGACCATAAGAGATCATCTGAAATTTTAAAATGGTCTATGGCTAGATAATGTGTAATTTATTTCACAAATGAAAAACACATCATTAAAGAACAGTTTCCTCGAAAGAATGTAGCACAATTCATCAAAGAAAAGAAGCTTAAAATTAGCATGACCATTTACATGCAATTGAAAGCAAATTACCGATGTCAACATTTTGTAAGAATAATTCAACAGGATCCAAAACTGCACGTATATACCTGGGGAGATTTGTTTGCTATTTGTAACTGTGACTATAAGATTTATGATTTTAATACAATGTGAAGAGGATCTATTTTCTTTCTTTATTTAGTGTTATTTTGAAAATTTTCCTATCTCAGATTAAGTCAATTTAATTCAACAATCTGGGCAATGTCTGCTCCACAACGTGGCATATGGAAAGATTATTTTTAATTAGATAATGCAATAAGAGGATTATTTTGGCATGGCAGGGTGGATTAAGAAGCTTTGGCACATTCACGAATAAAGGTTCCTTATAAAGACTCAGACAAATGTTTTTGACAGCTGATTTAGTCAACAAAGAGGGTGGGTACAAACTAATTGTATTATATGATCTAGTTTTCAAATAATTGTGTATTTCTGTAGTAATCATAGTCCAGCTGCAGTCATTGATAACCCTCCCATCCTTCAACTCGGATCAGGAGATGTTGCTTTTGATGGGGCTATGTGCTGTTTGCTGACTTCTATATGATCTCTTGCTATTTAAGATAAAGAAATGTTACAGACAGAAGTTCCCTACTGGAAAGAAAATGGCCCGTAACATCTGGCCTGAGTCCCAATTTGAGTTGATTTTGTGCTACACGTGTGTGGGGACAATACAGAAGTCCGGATGCATGGACGTGCGTGCTGGAAGCATGCCAAATTTAAACTTCCGATTGGGGTTTGTAAAGCTGCCGGTATGAAGCGCTGAACTGAAATCTCTCCCTAACTTCCGTCACTTACGCTGATGATAGGTGAGTATTTGCACACTTTATTTTGGGTCTAGCTGCAGCGAGTCGAGGCAGCAAACATTCTTTGGGTGGGTTAATTTTTCAGTAAGTGTTCTAAAAAGATGTTTAACACATATGTAATGTACAGAAAGTGAAAGAAAGATTTGAAAGCATTATTTTTTACAACTTTGTCATGACATACTAATTCCAATAAAAAGTACGTTCATGTATAACAGGTGGATATTAGTGTCTGGAATCATAGAATCCCGACAGTGTAGAAAGAGGCCATTCAGCCCATCAAGTGTGCTCTGATTCTCCCAAAATATTTTACCCATTTATCCCGCTAATCTCTCTATCCTATACATCTTTGAACACTAAGGGGTAATTTAGCGTGGCCAATCCACCTAACCTGCACATTTTTGGAGTGTGGGAGGAAACCAGAGCACCCGGAGGAAACCCACGCGGACACAGAGAGAACATGCAAACTCCACACAGACACTGACCCAAGGCTGGAATCGAAACCAGGTTCCTGGCGTTGTGAGGCAACAGTGCTAACCATTGTGCCACTGTGCCGCTAGCTGAAGTCCATTTGTTTAGCCCAATTTTAACAGCCTCCCAGATGCAATGTTGATCCTTAGATGCCTTCAACTTGGTTAGTTCAAATGCTTTAGGAAAATACCCCTTATTATGCAAGTCTCCTCTGCAGGCTGATGTGAACTCTCTGTTTGACAGGTATTGCAGAATCCAGTGCAGATTGAAAATCTTGAGTCATGTTCCACCACCGCTGGTACATCACACTTTTAGTTTAGCTTCTTAACTGAAGTTCTTTTTGAGGCTTCGACGTAAGCACAGAAGAGTCAGGCTACATGTAAAATGTACAATTTTTATATCCAAACCCTCCACCCCTCTCTCCCCCACTCCTTACCCCTACCTCCCCCACCCCCTCCCCCTCCCCTTCCCCCACTCCTTCCCCCTCCCCTTCCCCCACTCCTTCCCCTTCCCCCACTCCTTCCCCCTCCCCCACTGCCTCCCATACTCCTTCCCTCTCCCCCATCCCCTCCCCCGATTCTCTCCTCCCCTCTCCACTCTCTCCCATTCCTCATATCCCTCCCTTGTTTAGAGACAACAGAACTGTTGTGTTAATGTATAAATATCTTTATTGATTGTTGTGTTGAAGAGAAAAATATATTTTGTAAGAAATTTGAAAAGATGAGGCAATTAAACAATTTGTCATAGAGCAGCTGCTAAAGTAAAATGTTTAGTTAAATGTTAACATGGTATCAAAGTTCTGTATTTATAACATTAATTTTGTTAATAAATATTTTCCATTAAACTTTACAAAATTCTACAAATGCTTTATTGAGATAATTATAAATGAAGTAAGCAAGGCAGAAGAATACTAATGATAAACACACTTAGATTTTCCACGGCCCAAAATGTGAACTCTCCTTTGCTCAACCTCATGCAATAAGGTCTCCAAATCATAGTCCGAGATGTACTGACCTCTCACCTTCCCAATGACATTTTAGTTTCCATATTCTGAATTAAAACATACAAACACTTATAAGCATGCCACATGTAAAGTTATATAATGTGATGCAGATTTAAATAGTAGTTTCACAGATTCAGAACAAGTAACAAAACTTATGTTCATTTCTACATTAAATAATACTAATCTTCAATCATAAAAAGCTACACTTTAAATGAGCCAATAACAATAGAATTAATTGTTTAAAATGAATAGCAAAAGTAAGCAAGTTTGCAGATGATACCAAGATTGGCAGGGTGGTTAATAGTGAAGAAGAAGGTTGTAGGTTACAGGAAGATATAGATGGGTTGGTCTGATGGGCAGCAGATACATGGGACACCATTACCTGCAAGTTCCCCTTCAAGCCACTTGGAAATATATCACAGTTCCTTCGCAATCGCTGGGTCAAAATCCTGGAATTCCCTCCCTGACGGCATTGTGGGTCAACCCACAGCACGTGGACTGCAGCGATTCAAGAAGGCAGCTCACCACCACCTTCTCAAGGGCAACTAGGGATGGGCAATAAATGCTGGCCAGCCAGCGACGCCCATGTACCACGAATGAATAAAAAAAAGGTAGCAGCTGTGGGTGTCTGAAAGCAGGAACTCAGAAGGGAAGGTTGTTGTGAGGAAAGGAGTTTGGAGTGAAACACAGGCGGTCTGTGCTTATACCATCAGCTTATACCATCAGCAGCTTACTAATCATGCTAGATGTAAAATGAGGATGTATTGGGAGGTTAGAAGGGGCATAAAACAGGAAGATGTCATCATCCTCAATACTGTCAGGAATGTCAGATTGAAACGGAAAACCAGGCAATAGGGAATTCCTTGCACCACACTTGGTCTGTTCCTTTCTATCGTGTGTTATCTTTTTCTGCGAGAGGGGAGAATTCTGCTCCACGGTGTTGGGGTGAAGTGCCTGCATAGTTAGATATATGAGGAGGCAGTGCATGGCGTTGTGAAGCTGGCAGCATCGGTAAGTGGGTGAGAGTGAGGTTAGTATCTGATTGTTAGGTGTGAGTCCTGGCTGCTAGGGATCGTTGCTAGTTGGGTGACGGAGATGTGATGTATTGAGCAGGTTGCTGTTGTGGGTGGGAGATATCATGTGAAGATGTATTGACTGGTATTGAACAGCCAGATGAGGTCATTTGAGATCCTATGGCACTGCTGCCAGGTAACCAGGCCCAGATTCCAGGAGTTGACCTTTCTGTCTACCTGCCTTCACACTCACGCAGTACAAACATCTGTACTATAAATAGAAACCAATGAAGTACAAACGCGAGTAGACACTTTGCTGTAACAAAATGAAGTTGAGAGGTCATGTGACAGTTTCCTTGCCAAGTCTTGGCTAAGTTATTCAAATGCAAATAACCTTTCCTGTGATAATGGCTGCATTTTCCTAGCTAATTAAGAAGACCGACTTAAAAGACTCTTGCAGCCTCTTTGACTCCAAACTTGAAATCCAGAAACAATGGGTGGAATTTTCCAATCCCACCAGTGACAGGAAGTTTGGCGGCTGAGGGAACTTCATTTGTCATGAGGCCAAAAATCAGTTTCCTGACATCAGCATGAACTTGAAGAATTATGTTCTCGAGATTTTAAAAGCGGGTTAAAGGCAGTCTTTTGCTTGTATTAGCGTGTCACGCATCCTGATTGAAAGCTACCTCACCAGAATTAAGATTCACCCTTCAAATAAGTTCCCGCCAGCGAGGTGGCTGTGAGGGGAGAGAGGGAAAGCGGTGCTGAATGGTTATCGAATCCAGGGTTACAGTGGGACATTCAAGGGTGACAGAAGGGAGAGGAATGGTTAGATTGGGTGGGTCAAAGGTGATGTGCGGAACTGGTAGATGACATGGGGACAGTAGAAGGTAGTGCAGCGAGTCTGAAAAGTAACACACCTATTTTCCGAGTAACAATAATGCGATGCATTTGATGTAAAACTGCTATCATGAAGTGAGAGGAGTGTCTTTATGGGTGGGTGGAGTTTAAGGTCAGCACAAATGGTCACAGAAAGCAAATCCTGCATGAATGTGCTCAGTTCCCAGGAAACTCTTGCGATATCTACATTCTCACCCACTCCCAGGAGCCAGAGACTTTTCATGAACCTTTGCAGGTGCAGAGCTGGCTCCTTCCGACAAGGGATTCTCCCAGAAGACCCGGATGATGGCGTTAGTTGACCATCTGCAGAATACTTCTGAAGGCTACAATGCTGCACATGCTTCCACTCGGTCCCTGATACACAGACAATGATAGGCCTCTTAAAGATAAGGTTCAGATGGGGCACTCCAATATTCAGCCAGAGAGTATCACAGATTGTCATTGCCTCCTGCGCCCTGCACAATCTCATGCTAGAAAGCAGCATATATCAGCTGAGAGAGACATGGAGGATCGAGAAGGGGATGGAGTTGATGAGGGACAGGATGTTGATGAGCCACATGCAGAGGCTATAAGAGGGCAAAGATGCAGCAGACAGGCCCGTGACAATCAGAAAACTCCTAGATTCCAGGCAGAGTAAAGTTCTTTAACATTTTGGTTTTCTATTCTCTATTGGCTACAAGACACCAGCTCCTTTTTGGTTGCAAGCATTCTACTTTGCCCTAATGTACCTTGATTTATGATAGTTGAGTTAAATTGTGTCACTTAATGGCTGCCCTGCTGATATTTTGATCCTTTGCATCTGCTAAACTATGCTAATATACAGAGCACTCCATTCTCCCAAGACCTCGGGAATCTGCAAATAGAATGGAGATTTTACCCAATCTCAAATCTAACCTCGGCACAGATACACTCTGGCCAACTTCACACCTGATCCCAAAGCATGGGTAAGGGGGGCTGACCTGGCAAAGAGTTCTTTCAGCCAATACCAGATGAATGGGTTCACAGGGAGCAGCAGCACGAGAACACTATTTTGTCCCATGAGATTGCTGCTTGATGCAGATTAATCATATTCCTGCCCCCAATCATGGCTCAAGTCATAGTGAACCCATATCCTTTGACACCTTTATCATGCTGAGGAGTTTCGAGAATATTTTGGAGTCCAGTCGTTGAGAGTCCCACAACTCCACTATGGGGTTGCAGAGTTGCAACCAATCTGGACCCACCAATGGCCTTAGTGTAGTGGAAGACAATGATCCGTTACTGTGGAGACCCCAGACAAGATAAACCTCTTTTATGCACGGAGCCTGTAGAGGCCTATTAGAGCTGCAGATGGTTCACACAGATAGCCTCACAGTTGCTCAGCTTGGTCCAGCACACAGGCCCATTCTACTCTCCCTCCTCATGCACTAAAACCATAGACTTCCAATTATCATAGAATCATAGAATCATAGAAACCCTACAGTGCAGAAGGAGGCCATTCGGCCCATCGAGTCTGCACCGACCACTATCCCACCCAGGCCCTATCCCCACAATTATGTTTTGATTTTGTCACATGTATTGGTATACAGTGGAAAGTATTGTTTCTTGCGTGCTATACAGACAAAGCATACCATTCATAGAGAAGGAAACGAGAGTGTGCAGAATGTAGTGTTACAGTAATAGCTAGGGTGTAGAAAAAGATCAACTTAATGCGAGGTAGGTCCATTCAAAAGTTTGATGGCAGCAGGGAAGAAACTGTTCTTGAGTCGGTTGGTACGTGACCTCAGACTTTTGTATCTTTTTCCTGACGGAAGAACGTGGAAGAGTGAATGTTCGGGGTGCGTGGGGTCCTTAATTATGCTGGCTGCTTTTCTGAGGCAGTGGGAAGTGTAGACAGAGTCAAAGGATGGGAGACTGATTTGCTTGATGGACTGGGCTTCATTCACGACGCTTTGTAGTTTATTGCAGTTTTGGGCAGAGCAGGAGCCACACCAAGCTGTGATACAACCAGAAAGAATACTTTCTATGGTGCATCTGTAAAAATTGATGAGAGTCATAGCGGACATGACAAATTTCCTTAGCCTCCTGAGAAAGTAAAGGCATTGGTGCGTTTTCTTAACTATAGTGTCAGCACGGAGGGATCAGGACATGTTGTTGGTGATCTGAACACCTAAAAACTTGAAGCTCTCGACCATTTCTACTTCGTTCCCATTGATGTAGACAGGGGCATGTCCTCCACTACGCTTCCTGAAGTCAATGACTATCTCCTTCATTTTGTTGACATTGAGGGAGAGATTATTGTTGCTGCACCAGTTCACCAGATTCTCTATTTCATTCCTGTACTCTGTCTCGTCATTGTTTGAGATCCGACCCAATACGGTGGTGTCATCAGCAAACTTGAAAATCGAATTGGAGGGGAATTTGGCCACACAGTCATAGGTGTATACGGAGTATAGTAGGGGGCTGAGAACACAGCCTTGTGGGGCACAAGTGTTGAGGATGATTGTGGAGGAGGTGTTGTTGCCTATCCTTACTGATTGTGGTCTGTGGCTTAGGAAGTTCAGGATCCAGTCACAGGGGAGGGGCTGAACCCCACGTCGTGGAGTTTGGAGATGAGTTTCAAACAAATAATGGAGTTGAAGGCTGAGCTGTAATCAGTAAATAGAAGTCTGACATAGGTGTCCTTGTTATCTAGGTGTTCCAGGATTGAGTGCAGGCTCAGGGAGATGGCATCTGCTGTGGACCTGTATGGCGGTAGGTGAACTGTAGTGGATCCAGGCAGTCCGGGAGGCTGGAATTAATTCGTACCATGATTAGCCTCTCGAAGCATTTCATAATGATGGATGTCAGAGCCACCGGATGATAATCATTGGGCACGCTGCTTGGCTTTTCTTTGGTACTGGGATGATTTTCTTAAAGCAGATAAGGACCTGAGATTGTTGTAAAGAGAGGTTGATGATGTCTGCGAATACCCACACCTGATCCACGCAGGATCTGAGCGTTCGTCCGGGTACCCCATCCGGGCCCCATCCGGATATCTGACGCACTTTGGCTGAAAATCTTTTATGCGAGGTCTGCTGCCACCCTTGATAAGGACACAGGCCTGCCAAACAAACCTCCATATGAAGTCTCACAAAGGCTTCAGTTAATGAACTTATACCTGATTAATCCTGCACTAAAGCACTCCTGCAATCAAGGGAAATTTATGGGCGGCATGGTGGTGCAATGGTTAGCACTGCTGCCTCACAGCGCCAGGGACCCAGGTTCGATTCTGGCTTTGGTCACTGTCCGTATGGCGTTTGCACTTTCTCCCAGTGTCTGCGTGGGTTTCCTCCGAGTGCTCCGGTTTCCTCCCACAGTTCAAAGATGTGCGGGTTAGGTTGATTTGCCATGCTAAAATTGACCCTAGTGTCAGGGGGATTAGCAGGGTAAATGTGTGGGGTTACGGGAATAGGGCCTGGGTGGGATTGTGATCGGTAGACTCGATGGGTCGAATGGCCTCCTTCTGTAGTGTAGGGATTCTATGATTCTATACCCATTGCCTCCTTTCTTGCTGCCTTTACCTGCCTATTAATTTAAAAGTGACAAAGCACCTCGGAAGGCCATTAACGATTGAACATGTCCACCACAGCTTTCTCCAGTCATATAGGGCAGTCTCCTGTTTTCTACTGTAAAGGTGCAAAGTTTCACTTTCTCAGCCTAAACTATATCTAGTGTTCCCTGCCACTCACACAGCAAATTTAACTTACCTCAAGTATTCGTGGCATCCAACCACATCTGACATCATTGCAAACGCAGGAGATGCAATGACCTCAATTAACAAACTTTCAGAGATCACACCATGGTAAGCTGCAAATAGCAGCTTTCATGATGTGGGGCCAGGTAGCAGATTCACAACTAATAGCCAGTGCACTGGATTATTGAATACTCACCATATTGATAATGTGGGAAAACTGAACCTATGAGAGTTCATGATCTGACTTTATTGGGAGCCCACATTCCAGACTTTAAATGTTCTTGGCTATTAAATTTACTAGCAACATGATGGAATCCAGGAGACTTGCAAACAGTCCAAGTGAATAAATCTATAAGTGCCAAAACTATACACAATAGTTGTGTACTCATGTCACATATGCCTTCAATAGTTCTTATTTTTTGTTGCCCTCCATTACATCAAGGTCCAAGCCTTACATCTGCAGCTG
Organism: Mustelus asterias; assembly: GCF_964213995.1. Classification (NCBI taxonomy): domain Eukaryota; kingdom Metazoa; phylum Chordata; class Chondrichthyes; order Carcharhiniformes; family Triakidae; genus Mustelus; species Mustelus asterias. Next base: position 58,780,501 of record NC_135810.1, on the reverse strand, counting down.
AGGGAGAGGCATCCTACTGACTGCTATGCACTCGGCTGTGACGACTTGGTGGGTGTCCTCCAGTGGCTCAAGGCCTAGCCTGCTAAGTGTCTCCTGCTCAGCCTGATCTGCTGGGGACAATGGCAGAGGAGGGATGGAGTGGCAGGGCACCCTTGGAGTGTCCTGTGATGAAGATCTGGGGTGCCTTACCTCCTCTCTGTGGCTGCTTCATGCCACCTCTCTGACTCCTCGAGGACAAGGGGCACCCGGAGGGAGGTGGAGGTGCCCCATCCCCCTCTCTCCTAAACACGGCTGCACTGCTCCCATGGCTAGGTGATGGAGTTCAGGTCTGAACGCATATCCAGTAGTCACCATATGTTCTTCTGGAACTTGGTCTCTAAGGTGATCGCCACCCTTTCCATGATGGTAACTAAGTGCTTGCTTGTTGGAGCCACAACAGCAGACTCTGCCAACGTTTAGCCTAGTCTGTGCATGGCCTCAGGTAGGGAAACATCAGGCAGAGTTGCCAGTGTCTGCATCTTCAACAGGTCTCTTAGGGCCGAGTCCAGAGACTTGTTGCTACATGGGACTGAACAGGGGTCTTGTCTCCAGGAGTCCTCTGAGTGTCAGAGACTTTGACTGTCGCTTCCTTTACCAGCTGTGGACCTGTGTCAATGATGTGCTCACCCGCGCCTACTCCAGAACATGCACTCCTTGAGGTGAAGGCCTCTGCGCTGGTGGAGGGAGCATTGAATGCCATTATTGTGCATCCGCAGAGGTTTGGTGAGAGATGGGGCTCTGTCTGATCTCCCTTGTTGGCCTCCCCTATTTTTGCTGGTACCTGGAATAGAGAAAGGGAACAATTTGTGATTGCCTAAACAGTCTCCTTTATTAAAGCAATGTGTTACTCTTTGGATGAAGACTGGGAGAGTCCTAAATCACAGTTAGCTTATGCACATCCTGCTCCTCCCTGGTTATCTAGGCAGCCAAATCCTCATACAGGGTGAAGAACTAAATGTCCAGAATCTGTCTCCGGCCACGTACATCTCACACCGATTGTGGACATTCTTTTCCTGCAGAAAGACAGAAGGTTTGATTGTCATCTCATTGGTTGCATGAGCAGTTCAACAGCATGCATTCCATTGGAGGCTGCTGAGCCACTCCAGTAAGTGACTAAAAAGCAGGATGTCTTCCCACTGATAGAAGATTGAGAGCACGAAGTAGTTTACACACATTCTGTGTATCTGTTGGTAAGGGCTACTACCCAAACTCCTACCTGACATCTCTGTGCACTAACACACTTAGATTGCCTGATGCTCTGTCAGTTCACAGTGAATGGACGATGCACTTACCCTGGTGGAGACCAGCAGATCATTCACCCACTTCCTGCACTGATGGGCATTTCTGTGCTGGGGCTCATGGGCGTTGTCCTCAACTGTGACCTCCATCCAGGCTACCATGATTAGATGGGAGGTCCACCTCCATTCATCCTGGGAAACAGCACCTCCCACCTTTCCAGGACGGCTTGGGGGAGAGTCTCCAGCGAGGCTCCGCTGAACAGTGAAGCCCCACATTGTTTTCTTCTCTGTGACATTCTCCTTCAGATTTGAATGAGATCTAGACTGAAGCCTCCGGTCTGCGGTGAGTGAGTGAGTAAATGTCTATACAGCTGTCCTTTAACTATGTCACCCAGACCTTCAGCTCCATGAGGTGGTGGCAGGAAGGGTGACTTCTTGCCCATCCCTGCCATGAGATTCACTGTGCTCCACACGGATGCATATGTAATGAGCTGAACAGCGCAAGATCTCACGTGGATTCACTCCCACATCCGTGCCAAACTGGAGCACAATAGTTGTCAGCAGGCATAGCCATCTGAAGTCATGTCCTAGCTGAGAACCTCACACACTATAAGAAGCAAGCCCTCGAGCTGGCTGGGGAGGAGGAAGAGCGTGCCTGCACTGCTGGTGAAGTGGGAGCAGCAGAGATACATGAGAATCCTCAATATGTTTGCTATTGAGTGAGTAATTGCTGTTCCCTCCGTGTCCCCTCTAATGCACTGATGCCATGTGCATTCTCTTGCAGGCCAGCCAGTGGCATAGTCTGGACCATCCTTGCGCCCCCTGGAACCAACAGACTCCAGCAGCTCACTCCAATCCCATCGTTTAAGAGGCATCACAGCTGTCACACCTCGGTGGGTCCAATAAGTAGGCAGGCTTCTGGGTCGCTCCCCGGTGAGCACCTCACAACTGAAGATTCACAGCAGGTAGAGGCAGGGATGTCCCAGGGAACCGGCACTCGGAGGGATGCCAGAACCCGGGACTCTGCTGAGCCCCAGGCCAATGGTGTGCCACTGGGCCCGGTCATCCCAAAGCTGCTGGAGCTGCAAAGGGAGTCACGAGTATCAGGAAAGGATGACAGCAGCCTACTTCAGAGTGCAAGGCCGATTGGAAGAATCCCATCGCCTTCTATCCGAGGAGATGGGAATGTGGAGAAGATTAAGAAACTGTAGGCATTTAGTGGGCACGGGTGAATATAGGCACTAGTGTAGATAGGTCACCATTTTGTTCTGAATGTTTGGCAATAAATTTCACTTAGTTCACCCACAGAGCCTCCACCCTGTCTGTTCATGCCACCAAGCTTGGGGAAACCACCGCACTCACGCAGCGCCTCATCCTAGTGGAGTGTAAGAATGGCAGTGCTTTGTCCCTCCCACCCTCTTGCCAGCCCCCACCAAGGAAGGGCACTACCTCAGCTGTGATATAGCAGGAACCCAGGAAGGAGGACACAGGAAGCTCTGCCCGCAAACCACCCTTCACAACCCCTTTGAAGCAAGAGGCATCCCAACATGAGGGGAAGGTAAAGCCGGCAAGTGACCCCTCCCGACCCCTCTCCTTGAACTAGTGATTCTGGGACCCCCACCCCCCAGCCCTGAGTTGAACTTATCTTTGTTACCAAGTCCTCTCCGGTGCCCCCTGAGCTGTGAATACCCCAGAGGGTGCTGGCTGCCTGAGCACTCACCTCCCAAACCCCCTCGGATGTGCAGGCACCAGGTTCACGGTTATGTCGAGCTGATATAAATGGTACGGGTGTGATGTCATGCCGGCGCCCGCTGAATCTCCGGTGAGGAGGGACGTTCCGGAGAGAGTGCTCAGTAATGACACGTCAATGTATTAAAATGAGCTTTCTGTGGTTGCATAGCCTGTTTCACGCCACTCCATTGGTGAGGGACCAGGAAGATGGGAACTCAGAAACTCGCTGGCGCGAATCGTGCTGTCTGGATTTTGAGTGCGCCCCGCCACTCCCGCAGGCAGAGAGTGCGGGCTCAAAGTCACCCCGCACCGCACCCCCCTCCCAAAAACCTAATCGCAGTGTTTTTCCTGAGTGTGTGTGTGTAAGTATGAGTGTGGGTGTGGGTATAATTGTGTACATTCGGGTGTTGAACAATAAACATATTTTTTTTAAACTGACAAACTGCCTGTTCCTGACAATCGCACCACTCGGGTGTTTAAGCACCTTTTTTTTTTAAAACACACTTTGGTCTGTGATGGTGAAGGAAAAAGGTGAACTCTTCCTCTATCATCTCATCCCTCTCTGTAACACTCCCCTCTGAGGGTGACAGTTTCCTGAGTCTCCACAGGACCATGGTGTCTTTCACCATGCCCACCTGCTCTATTAATGCTGCCAGCGCTGCATCCAATGCAGCATTTCTTTTTGGACAGTTTTGCTTTAAGAGACAGCCTTCCTTTAAGAAGGAGCAGGCAGCCTGTAGCATGTGATCGGTAAGCAGTGCTGCTGGGGCCTCCTGCTGAGTGCCGAGTTAGCTGGCACTGTTACGAGAAAGAGATCAGGGTCAGAGGTGCACCAGCCACCACCACAATCACTCAGACAAGCTGGGTACATGAATTCTGTGATTCATAACCACATGCTCATGAACTGGGGCAAATGAATTTCTAGCCCCCAGTTGAATTGTTGAATAAATAGTACGTGGGGTCAAAGAAGGGGCATTGTGCTCTTGAAAAGTTCCTCCTTTAAAATTTGGGCAGGAATGTTGTTGCCATTCACGCCGGTGGGATTTTCCCATCCCGCTGCAGTAAACAGAGATCTGGCTGGGTGCCAAATTCTCTGACCTCACTGCAGTGAGAGTGTGGCGTAAATGGCCAGGAAGATCCGCGTCCTTGAAGTGAGACACAAAATTTGAGTGTGACATTTGAAGTATGGCACGGATGTGTAAAGAAATTAAATGTTAAACCTGCTGAACAAGATTTTGTGCTTTTGTATTCATGAAAACAAGCAAAACCCCCAAGCTGTAGATCTTAGAATACGTCTCCTGTGGCAAACAGATTGTGATGGGTAAGATGTCGTAGGAAGTATGTATTGCCTTTTACAGCAAAACAAGTTCCAGTGAATGGTATTGGCTTCCGCATAATTAATTAATGAAATGGTGTCTGGAGGAAGCTTATTCTGGTTTTGCATATGGAAACTGGAGCCATCCAATTAAAGAATGCTTATGAATTTATGCCCCGCTCTCAGCGAGGAACGATGAATTGCAAACAAACAACTCGATATATTTAAGGAACACCAAGGATTGATCAGCTGAATATAAACCTGTTAGATCAGGAACAGAGTACAGGAACCAAATTCATAGCAACAAATCAGAAGGGTATGACACTGAATTTAACTCATCAAATGTTAGTTTAATGGATCAAGAGATAGAAGTGGATAATGGTAGCAATAAGTTAATTAATTAGCAGAACTGAAGTGGCATCAAATTAAAGATGAGTTGTCAATTAATAGAAAATAAACTGTTGACCTCTTAAAAAAGAATTTAAAATATAATGAGCTAGAATTTAATTCAGGCCTACTTTCAGGCATGGAGCTTGCAATTCAAGATCTACCCACATCAGTCTTCATTGAGCCAGACAGCTCACAAACTTGGTGATGCCTTCTTGTTTAGATGATTACAATGTTGGTCCAGGCAGGACCAGGCAGCCCGAGTGCTTAAAGTGCAGTCAAACAGTGTGCCTTGAAATCATGTGGTACAGACAGTCTGTTCCTCTTAAAGGCAGTCTGCCCATTTTAAAGGAGAGCAACTGCTGACTGCCTGTATTGGTATTGGCTGCAGGTTAGAGCTTCATAAGTTAACCACGAGGTGAGGGGTTCAAGGCCTTCCTGATTGACAAAGGGTCATTCAGACTCAAAATATTAGCTCTATTCTCTCTCCACAGATGCTGTCAGACCTGCTGAGAGTTTCCAAACTGTTCTGTTTTTGTCTTAGTATAGAGTTGGGGTCTACATGTGGTAAGCCATCAGGGATGTTGAGCCATAGCCAGGCCAGAAAGAAAGGATAGTTCATGCACCATTTCATTGTGGAGATCTGCTGAGGAGTCTGATAGGACAGCATACAAGAGAACACAGATGCTATGCACACCAAGATGGTGGGTGACATTGTGCAGAGTTTTCCCTCTCCATAGCCTGTGCTTTATCATCTCTCTGTCATACTGCAGACTCAGAGACACTACAACTGCAGTTCTCATGCAGCCTTTGCATGGACAGGCCACCAAATCACCTGCCCTTCCTGCGCGGATGCAGTAACTCTCCAGGTCAATTCCAGGAATTTTGCCAATACCTCCAAAAATGCTCCAGAGTATTTACAAACATTTAACAATAGCAGAATTTAGTTCAAGTCACATGATCTGCATGTTGGAAGATGTGATAACCCCCAGGACTTGCATGGAGAATCAGTGATTGACCTCCCTGTAGGACTCCTAGGATATGAGCTCCATGATGGAGCTTTCCAGGTGGAGTTTGTATACCGAGCCCTGTATAAAGCAAGCCCCTGAGGTGGGTCCATTGTTATCGTCCCGTTTGGGACCTATTTGTGTTCACCACAGGCTTGTGGTTTTGTGTTATTTTACTTTGTGCAATAACGCACTGTTCTTTTACAGCTGACTCCTGGAGTTATTATAGAAGACTGGCCCATTAATCAACAGAGGTGGGGAAGATCCCTCTTGCAGCAGACTTTCTTTGGAGAGGGACAAGCGAATGTTTTGAGTAGACCCAATTGGTCCAATTTTGGAAATCATACTCCAAATCAGCCAGAACAGCTGATTGACATCAAGATCTGGCCAGCGGGGTACACTCTGGCACCAACTGGACCATGTAACATGGGGTGCCATTTTGGGACTTAGCAGAAAGCACTGAAAGTACTGCACACTCCACATGGTAGGCCTCTGCTTTCTATTGTGGTGGTTCCATCAGCATTGCAGAGTTAAATGTCTAACTCCATGTGCTTGACTGTGGGAACGGGAAATATAAATCCATTTTTAAGTTCTCTGGTCAGCTTGGGGAAAGTGAAACGAATTAACTAAATCACACAGCAACAAAAATGAAACCATACTGAATTAAAAATGAACTGCCATTCACAGAGCATGTGACAAGTTTCTCCTCATCAGCAGGACCTTCCTGATCAATGGCGCACTCAATGGAAGAGAAAGGGGCAAAATTAATCTCAATTCTAGTAGTTGCAGTCTATCTGACTGACGCATACATTCACACCACAAAGACACAGAGTGACACTGCTGCATTTTGGGAGTCAGCTGATTGGGTGAACCAGTATTTTAAGGAAATTCTAGAATCAAAAATAAAACTTGCAGAAGACAAGCAGAATTAAGTCAGGTTTCAAGCTTTAAAGGAAAAATGGATTGCCAAACATTCAAAAATGGCCAACATTCGACTAAAAAGTGTTCTCTTTAAATTTTAGGACATTTATTAAACTATAATAAGGGATGAAATTACTAAACACTTGGAGAAACATGACAGGACTAATAATCTTTCCTTTCTAAAGGAGAGGTTATGCTTGACCAATCTAATAGAATTCATTTAACAGATAACAGAGAGGATCACAACATAACTCCAGATGAGGGAGGATGTTTGGCCCAATTCAGTTCATCATTGTAGCCAAACATTCAAAAATGGCTAATAATTTTCTCTCCTTAACAGCACTGTGGGTGGAACTACACCACATGGACTGCCGCGGTTCAAGAAGGCAGCTCACCGCCACTTCTCAAAAACAATTAGGGATAGCCAGTGAATGCTGGCTGAGTCAGCAAAGCCCACGTCCCATGAATGAATAAAAGGAAATCCACCCAGAATGATTTTAGAATTTCCCCATTTATGCATCCATTTGGATCTTAAATTGCTCCAGGATTTTTACATCCACTATTTTATTCCAAAGTCCTCTCCATGTGTTGATGACTCTCTGTGTGGAGCAGAACATCTTGATATGAGCCTAACTTAGTCTTTTACAGCTTTGTTTGCTCACCGTTTGCCCATTCTTATTTAGTATAATTTTCTGAATTTACTTTTTTCATGACGCTTACAATGATTTATCTCTTCAATATTTCTCTCCGTTGTTTCTGTTCATGGAGAAAAAGCTTAGGTTTCTTGTTTCTTTCCTCTGACTTAGACCTCAAGACAAGGGATTGTTCTTTGATATGCATTGTTTCCTTGTGTTTTGGTGACCAGAAATGAACACAGTGCTCAAATCTGACTTACATTTGACTTTATAGTGCACCATTTGACTGGCTTTGTTGATGCTATTTAAATTTAGTGAGATAAGTTGAATGCTGAGTTTCTGAAGAAATTACCGTCCCCGGAGAGACCAAACAACCCCTGCCGCAATGGGACCCACCAGGGCAGAAGTGGCAAACCAGCCAGAAGTCCATGAGTTTGGCACCGGTAATCCTACCAGTGGACAGGACCAAAAGATCCATTGTGTGTGTGTATGAGACCTACACAAATTGTAAACTCAAAACTTCCAAATTCATTTCTGTTTGTCTTTTCTTAGCTTTGATCTCCTTGGCAACCTTAGAAACATAGAAAAACTACAGCACAATACAGGCCCTTCAGCCCACAAAGTTGTGCTGAACATGTCCCTACCTTAGCGATTACTAGGCTTATCTATAACCCTCTATCTTACTAGGTTCCATGTACTTATCTAAAAGTCTCTTAAAAGACCCTATCAAATCCGCCTCCACCACCGTTGCTGGCAGCCCATTCCACGCACCCACCACCCTCTGAGTGAAAAACTTACCCCTGACATCTCCTCTGTACCTACTCCCCAGCACCTTAAACCTGTGTCCTCTTGTGGCAACCATTTCAGCCCTGGGAAAAAACCTCCGACTGTCCACTCGATCAATACCTCTCAACATCTTATACACCTCTATCAGGTCACCCCTCATCCTTCGTCTCTCCAAGGAGAAAAGGCCGAGCTCACTCAACCTATCCTCATAAGGCATGCCCCCCAACCTAGGCAACATCCTTGTAAATCTCCTCTGCACCCTTTCTGAGGCTTCCACATCCTTCCTGTAATGAGGCGAACAGAACTGAGCACAGTACTCCAAGTGGGGTCTGACCAGTGTCTTATATAGCTGCAACGTTATCTCATGACTCCTAAACTCAATTCCTCGATTGAAGGCCAGTAGACCATACGCCTTCTTAACCACAGCCTCAACCTGCACACCTCCTTTGAGCGTCCTATGAACTCGGACCCCAAGATCCTTCTGATCTTCCACACTGCCAAGAGTCCTACCATTAGTATTATATTCCACCATCCTATTTGACCTGCCAAAATGATCCACCTCACACTTATCTAGGTTAAACTCCATCTGCCACTTCTCCGCCCAGTCTTGCATCCTATCAATGTCTTGCTGCAACTTCTGACATCCCTCCACACTATCCACAACACCTCCAACATTTGTGTCATCAGCAAACTTACCAACCCATCCCTCCACTTCCTCATCCAGGTCATTTATAAAAATCACAAAGAGTAAGGGTCCCAGAACAGATCCCGGGGGCACTCCACTGGTGACCGACCTCCATCTATATGACCCATCTATAACCACTCTTTGCCTTCTGTGGGCAAGCCAGTTCTGGATCCACAAAGCAATGTCCCCTTGGATCCCATGCCCCCTCACTTTCTCAATGAGCCTTGCATGGGGCACCTTATCAAATGCCTTGCTGAAGTCAATATATACTACATCTACTGCTCTTCCTTCATCAATGTGTTTAGTCACATCCTCAAAAAATTCAACCAGGCTCGTAAGGCATGATCTGCCTTTGACAAAGCCATGCTGACTATTCTTAATCATATTATACCTCTCCAAATGTTCATAAATCCTGCCTCTCAGGATCTTCTCCATCAACTTACCAACCACTGAGGTTAGACTCACTGGTCTATAATTTCCAGGGCTATCTCTACTCCCTTTCTTGAATAAAGGAACAACATCCGCAATCCTCCAATCCTCCGGAACCTCTCCCGTCTCCATTGATGATGCAAAGATCATCACCAGAGGCTCAGCAATCTCCTCCCTTGCCTCCCACAGTAGCCTGGGGTACATCTCATCCGGTCCCATCTAACTTGATGCTTTTCAAAAGCTCCAACACATCCTCTTTCTTAGTATCTACATGCTCAAGCTTTTCAGTCCGCTGCAAGTCTGCACTACAACCACCAAGATTCTTTTCCATAGTGAATACTGAAGTAAAGTATTCATTAAGTACCTCTGCTATTTCTTCCGGTTCCATACAAACTTTCCCACCGTCACACTTGATGATAGGTCCTATTCTTTCACGTCTTATTCTCTTGCCAAAGTCTAACCATCCTTAGCCAAAGTCTTGCCATCCTTCGCCAAAGTCTAACTTCTCAGAAGTCACCTCATATCCAGGAATTCCATTTACCCCTTTTTCTAACATTGGGGGTAATTTTCCAATCTCACTGCACCTGGCGCAGATCGTGCTGATCCCTTAAGATGGCGTGAGGGCCTAAAAATCAGCTTCATGCCCGGCGCCAAACAGTTTGCAATCATCCCGATTGCACCCAGAAAGGGCATGAGGCCAATTAGCATATTTAAAGTAGCATTTAAATATGCTTAGCTCTTTCAGCACCAGATTCTCCCAGCTCCCAGGATCTTCCAATCCTCAGGCATGGCCCAAGCCCAGCGAGAATCACTACTGGTATCTACTAGCAGTGAGCAGTCCTGATGGCCATGCTGGAGAGCTCAGAGGCCATCGGAGGGGGGGGGGGGGGGGGCTGAGCAGGAAATATGTTGGGGGAGCTATGCAGGGGTTCATGAAGTGGTAGGGCATGAAGGAATGGGGCATGAAGGGGTTTATGAAGGGGAGGCATGTTGGGGATGGCATGTCAAGGATCATGAAGGGGAACCCATTGGGTGGGCCCCATGCCCCGATGCTGGTGATTCATGTCAAGGAGGGGGTGCCACCTTGTGTGGTGTGCCATCGGGGTCTGTGTTGAAATCACTCTTATTTGATAAATACATAAATGACCTGGATTTCAGAATCTAAGGGAACAACACTGAAATTTGCTGGTGACATCAAATTGATAAATGGAACATGCCAAATTTTGACAAGTATTCTGAAGGACTTGATAGATTAGCTGGAGGGTTGTCGTTGGTGACAGATGCAATTTATGTTGTGAAACGTGAAGCCAGATATTTTGAAGTAACAATAAAGAAAAAAAGTGCATCTTAAATGGCAAGATTTTAAATGGAACAGAAGAACCAAGAGATGCTAGTGTGCAGGTCGCAACTGGCAGCAATAGTTCTGAAGCCAAAAGCAAGACAAACTGATTACCTGATTCATTACTGAAGGCATAGAATACAAAATGAATGAGGTAATAATGTACATGCACGACCTTAGCCAGGCTTCAGTTGGAATATTGTGCATTGCATTTGAGAATGGTATTAAAGGAAAAACACAAAAGCAATGCAAAATTAACAGCACAAATTTACTGAGATATTATCAGCGATGAGCAATTTACAGTTATGAAGAGAACCTAAGGAGGTTGAAGCCTTTTGTCAGAAGTTGAGGAATCGTGATTTAATGGAGATCTTCATGATTTTGAAGGGTCACAATAAGGTAAACCTGTTAGATCATTTCAATAGATTGAGAAGTCAGTTAATAAATGACACAACATGACAAAAAGAAAAAAGTATCTTTGCCTACAGAGTGGTTAAAGTAGAATTCTCTGCCATGAGTCCTTGTTGAAGCTGAATCAATAAGTACTTTAGGATGAAATGAAATAGTCGTTTGAAAAAGTGGAACATCAAACGATATGGACAGCAAGCAGGAGCGACAGAATTGAAGGAGGCAACTCTGATTACAGAATGATTTGGGCAATGGAGCTGAAATGTAATACAAATAAGTGCAAAGTATTGAACACAGAATAGAACATGGGCAACACACAAACTTAATGAATGATGATAAGTTAGCAAACAATGAAACTGCAAAAGACCTAGGTGTCTTAGAAAACTGAGCATTCAACATGTCTAACCAAATTTAAATGGCAACAACAAAGCTGTTTGTCAAATATAAGCGTGTTAAGGGGAGAAAAACACTGGTTTAGACTTAAAGGGCCAAATGATCTATTTTTGTGCGGTGGCTTTCAATGTCATATAAAATGTGCTTATTTATTCAGATGGGTCAGATGATGACTGAAAACAATTTGAAACAAATAAACTGGATGTTCATTGCACGATAGTGAGCTGTGTGATGGTTTGTTACATGGTAATTGATGTTATCTTTTTGGTATTATAAGAAAGAAAGAATGAATTGATTGGTTTTGTGTAGGACGCTCATCCATGATTGATAGCTTTCCTGATCTATTCTTAAAGGAATCAGTATATTTGCCTTAACAGATGGGCAGTCACTTAAGCTCGATTAAAAGTTGTGACACAGATTTGTTTTGCACTATAGGAAGATTTAATGTGCCAGCCTTCACATTTAGGGTTAACTTTTTTGAGGCTCCAACTCTGGTGCACAGCCTCATAAGCGACACATTAATGGAGATGGGGCTACAATATTTTAGTTCCAATTTTTGATTCTGTCCTCAACACTGGTAGGATTTTATGGGAGTAATAGAATCTGCCAAAATTATTCCCTTAAGGTGTTATTTACGAAAGTTTTAGTCATATAGATCAATGACACGTCATTGGGTATAACTAGCAGTGATATCTGAATAGCCTGGGGTTGTTTTCTCTAGAAAAGAGTATGTTGCAAAGTGACATGATAAATGTTTTTTTTAGGGTTCTGAAGGAGGATGATAAGATAGACAGATGGAAGATGTATCCATTTGTGGGGTGTCTAAAGCTAAGGGCCATAAATAGCAGGTAATCAATAATGAGTCTAATAGAGAATTCAGTAGAAATTGTGTGGAACATGCTCCCACATGGAGTAATAAGACAATTGGCATGGATGCCTCTAAGGGGTATATGAGGGAGAAGGGGTTAGAAGAACATGCAAGTAGGGTGAGATGAAGAGTGATGAGAGGGAGGCTGGTGTGGGGCAGAAACACAGTTGAACAAAAAGGCCTATTTCTTTCTGTAATTCTTTGTAATTTCACAAAACAAGTAGAGGAGCATTTAATACTTAAGAAAAATAATTTTCACCTTTTAATACTTTACGCATGTAAAACGTATGTCACTGGTTGGAAATTTTGGTGAGTCTGGTTTTGGAGACAGTATGGAAATGTTGAACAGTTTGGGGTTTTCTGATGATTCAGGTTTCAGATCTGTATAGTAGGACCACTGATAAAACTCAGTTTAGTTTAGGCTTCATTTCCAGACCACCTGAACTGCACCAGAGCCCAGACTCCTGAATCACGATCCTTTGCGTGTTTACTAAAATGGAGAGCAGTGTTCCAGTGAAATGAGGAAATGAACTAATATAAATCAACACTGAAATAGGTCCAGAAGCTATATATAGTGCAAATCAGTTCCAAAAAAAAACTAACCACGCCTGTTTATGGCTGGGCTCCCAACATAATCCCAATCTTATCCCTCTACAGTAGTTATTTATATAATGACTTCCCAAGATATTGAAAGCAAACAACATCCTTGTACAAGATGGCATTGCAGCTGCTGCCATTTCCAATAATGCTGCTGTGACCGGTGTTGTATTTTCATTACAACCATTAGTGTTTAATTTGATTTTGAACGCTGATTTAATACTAGGCATGATATGTTTTTATATGTTTATGATCAGTTCAGCACCAACATTTGAGAGCAGCAAAGTGTAATCAGGAGGATTTTCTTTGCAGTGTAAGTAAGGCAGAAGCAGCATAAAAACGGCTTAATGGCCAAGTTATGCTGGTTCTTCAATCCCCATTGTGCTAAAGGGGGCATCCATTGGGTGTATCAGATGGTAGACCCTTCTAACATGTTACTGGGGTCTTATGATGTACATACTTGTGCAGGTTGGCGAGATGCAGGGGGGTGGTGGGGGCTCATTTCACGCCTGTAGCTTACCAGTGATGTATGATAATGGGACCTGTCCCCATGGTAGACTGGGCCTACCACTGGTAGGATTAGACTGTTAGTCAGTGCCCTCTGCTGGTCAGCTCTCAACAGTTAAATATTACCCCAGTGTGAATAAATTCTGTAATGGAGAGAGTAATAATACAAGTTATGATATTATCTAGTTGTTATTAAACCACATTGTAGCAGAAGAGAACATTTTACTGCTTTTCAGAAAAGTAAATTACTATGTCTGGCTTTTTGGAAGACAGTTTAATGGAGAATGGAATTTAATGCCAGCATTTCATAAACATATCACCCAATAACTAAATGAATCCTCTGCTGCCATTTTCTATTGTTGCCATCTATTTTATTTTCCTTATTTTTCTCAATGCTTCAGGATCAAATACATAGTTATCGAGAGAAAAATTATTTTAAAAGTCTCATTAATTTGCTTCAGATATTTTCTGAATGAGTAACTATAACTTCTAACTAAATATGCTTCCAGCTAACAAATATTTATTGTACTCAGAAAGGTTAGCTCCAGTAACTATCACATATATTTGCCTGAAAGTTTGAACAATCACTCCAGCTAACCTTAAATTCACACCCTCAAAGCTGGTTTGGCTTTGCAGCAAATCACTAAGGTATTCATTAGGCTATGAGATTATTACTGAGATTCTCGAAGTCTGGTTGCTTGTTGGTAAGTGAGGTGAATCCCATGATGAATGCTTGAATCATCAGAAACCATTCAAATAGAAAAAGAAAACTAGCAAATAAAATACTTATAATTGTGTGCCAATACAAGTACAAAATTAAGTTTAGCTTTGCTCTAGTTTACAAGGAATAGATTCAACATCAGGATTTTTCCCAAGCCATAATCATTTTTGGTGGTGCAAATTATTCAATAAATACAAAACTCTCATTGAAAAGCTTTATGTAAAAATAGATTTCCTTCTCAAGGGATAATGGGACATGGAGCAGAGTCCCAGTGAAGGAAATTGTTTCGGGATCAATTGAAAAAAGAAACAGATCATTATCTTTTGAGAAGGGAAATTGAGCATCATAAAGATATTAACAGCACAGTTTGAATTTTTGCTTAAGGGAAGGAACCAGCAGAGTCTCAGCAGTTAGCAATGTAAATTAGAAATTCATGACTTAAATTTATTGCATTCTAAGCCTGCAAAGCGCATTTCAATTGTGCTGTCGCTTGCTGTAAACTAAGGCTGGAATTCTCCAGCTGTTCACACCGACGGGATTCTCTGGTTCCTACTGTGGCGCACCACCTGCTGCAGGTTTCCTGGCGGTGTGGGGTGGCTTCAATGGGAATTTCCATTGACAACCGAAGGGCCTGTACTGCGCTGTAATGTTCTATGTTCTAATGGTGGGACCAGAGGATACTGCCGCCAGCGAACAGCGTGCCACCTCCCTCTGCCTGGGCTTGCTACTACCCTGCAGAATAGAGCAGGCAGGAGATCAGAGGACTAGCAGCCTCCTGGCGCAGACAAGTGGCCAAACTGCCAATGAAAAGCGGCTGAACCCAATCTGTGTGAATCGCCCGTTTTTTCAACACTTTTACTTCAGATATATTAGTGCAGGGGTGGGAGTGGGTGTGTAAAAGGGGCAGTGAATTCTATGGGGCCTGCGGGAGGGGGAATCGCATTGAGCAGAGTGATTTGATTAGGTGGAAGTTGAAATTTCATTTTCCCAATGGCGGGCTCAAATTTAGAGATTAAGTCAGTGGGGTGTTTGTGGAAACTTCGACCTCACAGCGTCTGTCACAGTTTCCTATTTGTAATATATTTGCATGTCACAAATATTGATTATATTCAATTTTTTTGTAAATACGTCCTACCTTCATGACAAAATCAGCGGCGCACAAGAATCTCACGGCACTTGGTTCACGTTGTTTAAAGGTGACTTGTGCAGTTAGCAATTTTCCTTTTTGAAGGAACAACAAGGGACAAGTGAGGGGAGCAGGAGAATGGAACTTGTATGGAGGCTCGTAACTGGCAACTGTGCAAAGGTGGTGAGGAGGTTGGGACTTTGATGTGGGGACAGTGGCATGGAGGATTGAAGTGGGATCCGGGGAGGACAAAAACTGGGGTCAGGGGCATGGAGCACTGAATTGGGAAGGACCTGGCATCCTGGGTGGGATGGGAACAGTCATGCAATGTAAGAAAATGAGGGGCCTAAAGGGCAGTGTCGGTAGTGTCTATGTGTGGGTCCATTCTAGGGTGTTGGCTGACAGAGTCCTTCCAGGGCTTTGAGTTCACTGACAACATTACAATTATCCCAACTGAGAATGATTTCAGACAATGTCCTTTACAATGCATAGAAGCGAGGACCAACTGAGGCTGAATTCAGCCTGGTCCCACAGAGTGATGAGTACAACACTGGACACACATGATCATTCAGTAAAGATTGAATAGTTACACAATATAGTTTTTTCCACAATAAAGAAATGTTCCCAACTCACCTGTAACAATATGTATTAAGCATGAGGTGTGCCAGGACATTTAGCCCTCTGACTGGGTCCGTCTGAACAAAGAACAATGATGGACACATGAATAAAGTGAAAGCAACGTTAATGGAAATCTAGTTGGACGGGAAAGTTGTGGCAACAATGCAGGGCCTGGTTGATCAGAAGGCTGTTTTATAGCTTGTCCATATCTGCATCATTATCAGCCGATGCTGGGTTTCACCACTGAAATACTTCTGCCGCTGTATGTTCACAGGTGTCTCCTGTGCATGTTCACTGCCACTTTTAATTGTAATCGTGTGGGAAACAAAAAAGCACGAGAGTGGAAGCAATGGCTGGAATTTTATCACCACGTCCGCCCCAGAACCGGGGAGGGCACGGCTTGCAGAATGGAATTCTCCGTTGGCCTTGGGGTTTTATGAGCTTTGGGGTTAGGGTTAGGGCGAGGTTGTAAAATACTGACCATTGTCTGCTTCCTGTCCCATCATCGAGAATAACACGCCACGGTTAAAATGACACCTGTCATTCAATGGCTCCCTCATTGCTCCCAACAGTTGTTCACAAACATGCAACATACTGTTCACTTTCCCCCATTTGTGATTTGAAAACCGCCTTCTGGTCCTCCCCACCCTATTAATAAGTTCTTTAAGGAACTTGGAGGTGAGTGGGTTTCCATATCCCCCTTTCACCATTGCTTTGAAAATAGTAGCACATCCTAAAGGTGACAGAAGACTGATTCACCATCTGAGTGCATTATTTTCATAGTGTGCCTGTAGTGGATAAGAAAGCAAAACCCTTAGATTGTGAAATTGGGCTCAGTATCGCTGGTGGTGTTGACACTATGAAAAACTGAAACTATAAAAATGTCAATCGGGACACTTCAGCATAGCCCACAGGGTGTATCCTGACTGACAAAGCACAGACCAGAAGCAGGCAAGGTGAAACAAATTGTAAAGTCAAACAGCTTTTAATGCTGACTCAGTGCACAATCTGCCACTTTGGATTGTGCAGATAGAGTTAACACTTTCTCTTAGTCACTTAACTCAACAGGTGTTCAGCTGCAGTATGGAGTTTAGTGTCATCCGCAAATATAAAAATGGTTTTATTTGATTCCAAGGTCCAAATCATTCATGTAAATTGTGAATAGCAATGGTCCCAGCACTGATCCTTGTTGAACAACACTTCCCACCTTCAAGTACTCTGAGTAACTACCCTTCCACTTTCTGCTTTCCGCCTTGAAGCCAGAGAGCAATCAATTCTGCCATTGTCCCCTGACTCTGCAAGCTCACAACCGCAATTCTCAGTTCACACACCCTGGGACATATTCAAGCATGACAGCCACATCACACAAACATACTGCACAACACTCACTGACACATTTCCCTCTTATAGAGGGCAGCGGCAAAGAACTGGAAAAGAGCAAATGCATCTACATGTTCAAACCCCCATGTTCAGGAGAGTGCAGACCATCATGGGAGGAAGTGCTAAGGCTACGGCCACTGGTGATGTGGAGGTGATTGGTGAAGCTATCCGTACACTTAATCCTCCTTAATCTTCCCATTTTTTCTTCTTCCCTCTATCTCTTCTGAGTGAGAGACTGCTGATAATGTAAACATACACTTCTTACTCTCTCCCTCCATAAGCCAATCCTGTCCATTCTCCACTGAGATATCCAGGAACTGGAACCTGGCCAGGCAGTGAAGAAAGAGCAAGAAGAAAGTGAAGATGAAATGGTATCATTACTTGAATCAATAGTCACAGCATTAACTGAGGTAGGAGAGAGGAAACATCTACACGTGGAGTTCATTAACAGTCATTGGAGCAGCAGGATGAGAGGCATGGAGAAAACTGAGTGTAGGACATATTAGGGTGCAGCTGTCATGAACACTGTGGTGAACTATGAGGACCAATGGACATATTGGTCAACCTGTGTGAGAAATGGGAGATTTAAATGCAATGGCACAGATTTATTATCTTTGGTGCTGAGAAGTTTGCATTTGAGTGGTTAGACTCCTGAGAAGGATGTGAGGTTGTTATCATCACTTAGACATCAGACGTGAGTTGAGGAAGCCCTGGCAAACTAACGAGCGCTAGTTTGATTGGCACCCCATTCAACACCTTAAATATTCACTCCCTCCAACGCCAACGCACAGTGGCAGCAATGTGCGCCATCTACAAGATGCACTGCAGCAACCTGTTAAGTCTCCTTCAACAGCATCTTCCAAACTTGCACCAGTATGTATAGGAACAACAGAACCTGTAGGTCCCCTCCAAGCCACTCACCATCCCAAATGGCCTACTGCTGCTCCAATTTCTTATATTCTTATGTTATGAAAGGAGAAAACATAAGCTGAGGGAGTGGAAGTGCGGGCAGGCTACTCTGAAATTGGATGAATTAATGTGGAGGAGTTTCAGCAGATGCATCCTCCTTGTCAATTGGAGGCAAGAGGAACACACCGAGAGGCTGAGAGGGGAAGAAGCTGCTACCCAAGACATCGAGTGTACAGCCCAAAAATCAGCTAGCAGCAAATGACAGAGTGCCAGTACCTTAGCAGGCAGAGTCTGTCCAGGCAAATGGTTTCAGACATTTGTGCTGTAGTCCACAATGAGGTTTCATGGCCCCCATGGCAGTCCCCTATCAAGGTCACTGTGGTGTTGAATTTTTATGTCTCGGAGTGGCATCTTGTAGCTGGCAGCTCATCACGTCATCAGACAGGTCTCAGATGTCCTATTCCGGAGGGCATAGGACTACATCCATTTTGATGCAGATGGGCCAATATAGGCAAAGTGGGCATTCAGGTTTGCCATCATCGATGGATTCCCCCAAGTCCAGGCATCATTGATTGTACCCATGTAGCTGTAGCTATCAATAATTATTAAAGGATAGGCTGATGATCATACAGACTGAAAAAAAACAACCACCAAGTAACCCATAAAATGTGTCTAGCGATGCTGCACCATGTGTTCCTGTTTGCTGAGGATGAGGTGGATTCAGCTGGCTCCATTGTGTCTGCATTTGGCAGAGATGCCCATGGCTCCCCTCATTGCAGGGGCAGCCTCTGTCATAGGGTCTTGTTGTGGAGATGTCGGCGTTGGACTGGGGTGAACACAGTAAGAGTTTTAACAACACCAGGTTAAAGACCAACAGGTTTATTTGGTAGCAAATACCATTAGCTTTCGGAGCGCTGCTCCTTCGTCTTGGAGCAGCGCTCCGAAAGCTAATGGTATTTGCTACCAAATAAACCTGTTGGACTTTAACCTGGTGTTGTTAAAACTCTTATAGGGTCTTGTGGCAGGGATGGTTCTTCAGTCAAACAAGTCGAGGAGGTGAGGAATGACACTGGTGCCCTCAGGAATGCTGGATCACAGCTGGCATCCACTTGAAGCACCTCTGTGCCATCAGTGACACTCATGGGTCCATGCTACAGTGAGTCTTACTCACACGCTGTTCCTGCACCCAATCAGTGGTGCTGCATATGGCTGTCCAAGACAGTGGCCACTCTCTCAACAGCGGAGTTTGTGAACTCAAATCCCTAAATCATAATGCTGCACATGTGGTGTGACCCCCCAGAAAAAAACCCTTCTTCTCTGTGAAACACGAAGTCCAGCATCTTTGTCCAGTGAAGCACGGCTGTGTCTATCCTCCGTCCTCTATATGGGACTGCCCACACTTGACTCTGTCTCAATTTCTGCCTCCTCCTGCTCATTCGTGGTGTGCGGTGGACACTGTCCTCCCCATTCTAAACTAGATTGAAGTCCAACTGAGGTGAATATATCCGCCCTGGCTGAAAGTGCGGAGGAATTATGTGATGATGCTGTCTTAGAGACTTCGCCCATAATGGGGCCAGTGTCAACAGCTTTTCCTTCGCAACTGGCACAGAGGGGAATGTCCCTGCCTTGGATCAGAAGCTCCGGGTTTGAGTCCCATTCCAGGACTTGATGATCACAGAAGGTGCACTTGCAATGTGGCCAAATAGGTTTATCATCAACCTGCAAATCCTTGCAAAATGTCCATGGCAGGTGTAAGAGTGGGAGAGTCTCCTGGTCAGTCAGAACCTACAGCAGGCACCACTGCAGCATCTTGCCAAGCATGACCATGGACCAACAAATGAAAGTCTGTGATTGCCACCGGGATGGTACCTGAAGAGACAGAGAGGGAGAATGTGGGGGATTTTCCCATCCCGCCGCCATGGGAATCGTAGCGGGCGGGACACAGACCATGCAAAGGCCTGTTGACCTCAGTCGGGATTTTTGGAACTTGGAGTGAGTGCGGCTGGAAAATCCCGCCCAATATGTTTTGGATTAACTATCCTTCACTCTACTAGTGAAATAATCACTTTGTATTTTGTAAATATCCCAAATTCAGTTCATATTTCTGGAGAAACCACTCTGTTTTTATTGGGAGATGTTGCTGTGGTTCCAATTATGAGTTATTATAATTTTAATAGTTATTATAATTCCAATTATGAATAGGGCCTGGGTGGGATTGTGGTCGGTACAGACTTGATGGGCCAAATGGCCTCCTTCTGCACTGTAGGGATTCTATGATTCTATGATTCTGTTTGCTATAGTTCATTGAGACTCTGTTTAAATGGACTCTGCTGAGTAAATAGACTTTGTGTACAGTTAAATAGACTGTTTGCTGTAAGTCCTGTCCTGCCTCAAAATCATTGGCTAATACTGGATGTTAACCAAGCTTGGAAAATAATCTAAACATTATAAAATAAGAACATACAGATTGGAAGAATATTTTTTTCAGAAAATACATAAGCTCACTATATATTGTAAACAAATATAACTCAGAAACACAACATTTTCATTCAATAACTAGAGAACGAGTGAAATGAAAACAAAGGTGATCATATCATTCCTCCACTCGATGTGCTGACAAATGATTACAAGAGGACCTCTACTGGGCATTTTGTACAACAACTTCCAAAATAATTTGAACCTTAAAATCTTTCATTGTTTGACAAAGCAGTTTAACGTTCCTTTTGAACTTTAAACAAGCTAAAACAATCTAAGGATTCCCTGGAATGAAGTAAACGACATTGGAATGCAGCATGGCTCCTCAAAATAAAGGAGGTGTCGGTTTAACCCTTTCGCTACATTGCCATCCTTAACTGAATTGTCCAACGCAAAGTAAAGGCTGGGCAACTGCTGGGAGAGACAGGGGAAATTGGATGGTTTATTTTCATTGAGCTGTTCTTGGGTATGTTGCGGGAACCAGTTGAGAATAATGGACTGGATCTTCCGAGGAATGGCAGTCAACCTTGGAGTGCCACACCGCTGCTGTTTACTTACCTTGCATTGAATCGCCACATTTCTTAGTTGGCATCCAAACTGGGTGACCTGAGAAATATGGAGCCTCCTTTGTGGTGCAGGAATATCAGGGGAAGAAAAGCTATGCACCCTTTTTCTATGGCATTACCTGCTATAAGCTTATAGATACTAAAAAATACTTTCAGAAGCTGCAGGGAGAAGCTAGGTTGGTGAGGGAGTGGTATGGGTGGTACGTGGGTGAGCAGATAGGGTGGGTGAGGTAGTCTGGGATGGTCGGGGGAATGGTCGGGAAGGTGGTCAGGGGAGTTTCAGTAGTATAATTAACCAGGAGTTAGAACTGGTTTTAATCCTGCTAACTTTTCTTGGGTAGCCATGATATGGAGATGCTGGCGTTGGACTGGGGTGGGCACAGTAAGAAGTCTCACAACACCACCTGATGAAGGAGCAGCGCTCCGAAAGCTCATGATACCAAATTAACCTGTTGTAATTTAACCTGAGGCTTCTTAGTTTTCCTAGGTATCTGTCCTGGTAAGTGAGTAGGAACCATCCGAAGCCTCGGAAATCAAACTCAGTGATCTTACCAGCCATTCACAAGACACTCCCGCTGCAGCAAGGTCGGAGAATTTGGCGCCCAGCCAAATCTCTGTTCACTGCAGCGGGATGGGAAAATCCTGCCGGTGTGAACGGTGGTAACCTTCCAGCCTCAGAGTTTTGGATGGTTCCAGCCACAGGGGAATTGCCCTTCAGAAGTTGAAACTTCCTGGGCAATTCCTGTTGAGTTCTTGCACTGGTACATCTGAAGAGTATTTCAACACATCTTCCAGGATACGGTTTAATGTAACAAAGATAAAAGAAATCATTCAACACTAAACAGAACACTAGAGATGCTATTTCCAAAAGCATTCTGAGGAGATGTGGGTTATACAGTTTGGAGTACCACTATCACATGTCATTCAAAGACAATTGGGATAAAACTTCATCTTCGTTACCTGGATTGTAATCTGGCACAACAATGTCTACCTGCTGTAGAATCTCCATTCTCCTTCATACATTTTTCATAGAATCATATCATTATAAAAAAAACAATCACATTGGAAATATATTGCCGTTCCTTCGCAGTCACTGGGTCAAAATTCTGGAATTCCCTCCCTCCCGACATTGTGAGTCAACCCACAGAACATGGACTGCAGCGATTCAAGAAGGCAGCTCACCACCACCTTCTCAAGGCAACTAGGGATAGCAATAAATGCTGGCCAACCAGCGATGCCCATGTCCCATGAATGAATAAATAAATAAGTACAAAGAAGCTACACTGTGTGCTAACACTTGAACTGGAACAATCTAACATAATGCTAATATTTTCTAAACTCTTTTTAGACATCAGTTTAAAACCAAAGTCATTGAATAGTGCGATTAAAAACTCAAAGCATATGAACAAAGACAAAAAAGGCTATTTAATCTATAAAAGCTCATCCCTCCAATATTCCTAATTCTCCAAGCCAATTATCCAACTGCACTTTGAACACCCCTAATATTTACATCTCTGCTACCTTACTTGAAACATTATTTACTACTTATCACCTTGTGATACATATATCACCTTGTAATATTTAAATCTGTGTCCTCTGGTCCTAGAGGCCTTAAATATTGAAGTGTGATTCTAAATTTTCCTTGTATAAACCATTTAATATTTGATAAACAAGCATGATTTTCCCTTCTATGCTTCTTTCTAGATTATAGATCTTCAGTATTTTTCATACAACTCATTTGTTTGGCATTTGGGACCTTCCTTGTTGTTCTTCTCCCAAATGAATACACATGCTTTTGTGATATGGTGATTAGAAATAAATAAATTACTCAAATTTTGAATGAAAGGTAAGACTGAAAAATCTAAAACAGAAAATGTTGGAAATGCACTGCATCTGTAAGGTGCTAGCAAAATAACTTGGGTACCAAAGAAGTAACTTGTCTTTTCTCTTTCTGAATGGTGACTGGTTGGCTATGTATTTCCAGTGTTTTCTATTTGTACTCAGTGTAAAACCAAAGCGATCATAGAGCATTCTACCTACATTTTTAAAATTTAATTGATTTGATCACTCCCTGGTCCCTTTCTAAGTCACCTTGTACTTTTCATTTCATATTGATTTTGGACACATTTTCTTCCAGGCCCAATAATTAAAAAGCTGTTGAATATGTGCATGTGATTGACCAAGCAAACCATAAAGAATGTGCAAAAGAATCATCACAGTGCAGTCGCAGAGAATTATGTAACGTAAAAAGATGCAATTATTTAATGTAAACCTGAAATTTCTGGTGTTACCAGTAAGAATCACCGAAGTCCATTGGGGTAGGTTTTAACTATGAAGTGATTAGCTGGTGAAGCATGTTGACTAGTTGGTGATCTATGTGATAGTCCCTCACACTGAGAGCATTCTGTACCCTTGCGTCCCTCAGCGCTTCCTTCAAGTGATGGTCAGCATGAACATATGCTATTTCATTAGTTAAAGGAGTTAATAGATAGTTGTCAGCAAGAACTTTTCATGGCCTTGACTGATGTCCGGACTGAAGGATGAATCTGATCTATTTTCATGAAGCAGGCAATTTCCCATGTAATTCATTCAGTGACAAATAATACAACTGTGAGAAGAAAGGAGAAAATGAGGAAGTATAATGACCTCCAGAAGCTCATTGAATGAAAGTGATTTCATCTGAAATGCAATGTATTTGGGAGATTTGTTATTTAAGCACTTGTCTAACACCAACATATTAGTCATCAGCCATATGTGCCTAATTGGAAATCCATATGTGCATTTCTGAGTAGAAAATCAAAATTGAGTAATAAGTGCCATAGCACAGATAGTAAGATGAAGCATAGAACTGGAGCAAATCTTCACATACTTTTACAAGGTTTTATTTACAGAAATACGCATCACCTACATGCACCTCCTAACCCACCGACAGCATCAATTACAGTCTGTTCACTCTAAACTACCCAGGGCGGCACAGTGGCAGAGTGGTTAGCACTGCTGTCTCACAGCGCCAGGGACTCACATTTAATTCTGGCCTTGGCTGACAGTTTGGAGTTTGCACATTCTCCTCGTGTCTGCATGGGTTTGCTCCAGGTGCTCTGGTTTTCTCCCAGAATCCAAAGATGTGTAGGTTAGGTAGATTAGCTGTGGTAAATGTATGAGTTTACAGGGATAGGGTGGGGGGGGGAGGGCCTGGGTAAGATACTCTGTCAGAGAGTTGGTGCAGACTCAGTGGGCCGAATGGCCTCATTCTGCACTGTAGGGATTCTATGAAAGAAACAAAACTAAATCCGTATTTAAGGCCTACCACCTGCGCACAATTAATATACAATTAACAGATTCCCATCCCTCTCTTTAAGTGAAAATTAAAGTTTGCATATGCAACCAAAATTTCAAAACAAATTATATTGAAACAGCTTGAGAAGCATTACATAGCGAGACACCCCTCCTCCAGGACCCCTAACAATGTCTTCATGCCTGCATCTCTTTTTTGTAAAACAATCCAGTAATTGGTAATTTCCATCCACCCATTTAATTTTAGGGATTTCCTTCCTCAATAGCATTTATTCCAAGCCAAAGTCAATCTGTCACATTTTCTCACTCACATTTTTCATAGAGTGTACATTATCTCACAAGGAATGAATATTTATATAACATTCAATGAATAGACGATCTTCAGTTCACCTCTTGCACAGGACCTCACTTAAAATATTTGACAAAATAGAATCTCACATTCACTGCCTCCACAAGAGTCAGTATTTTGGCAGACAGACTACATTTTTTAACAACCATTTTTTTGCCTTCGCTTCCCAAGGTAAAAGAACAATATTTCCCATTTTCACCCATAAATAATGAAAGGTTCAATGAAGAGTGCAGGAAGGCACGCCAGGAACATCTGTAGGCATACCTAAAAATGAAGTGTCAACCTGGTAAAAGTTACAACACTGGACTATGTGCATGCTGAAGAGCAGGAGTGATAGTCAGAGCTAAATGATTCCACAACCAATGGATTAAATCTAAGCTCTGCAGTCCGGCCACATTCTGTCATGAATGGTGGTTGACAATTAAACAACGAGCAGGAGAAGGCTCCAAAGATATCCCCATCCTCAAAGGTGGGAGCTCCCAGCAGATCAGTGCAAAAGATGAGGCTGCTCATTTGCAACCATCTTCAGCCAGATGTGCCAAGTGGATGATCCATGTTGGCCTCCTTCTGAGGTCTCCAGCACCACAGATGCCAGTCTTTAGCCCCGATTTAATTCACTCCATGTGAATAATAAATGACTGAGGACACTGGGTACAGCAATGGCTATGGGCCCTGACAACATTTCGGCAATGATACTGAAGACCTGTGCTCCAGAACTAGCTGGATCTCTAGCCAAACTGTTCAATACAGTCACAACACTGGCATTTACCCAGCAATATGGAAAATTGCCCAGATGTGTCCTATCCACAAAAACCAGGGCAAATCCAAGTTGGCCAAGCTGGCTCCTGAACAGTAGCAATGTGATGGAAGGGGTTGATGACAGTACTATCAAGAGTATTTATTCAGCAATAACTTGCTCACTGACACTCAGTTTGTGTTCTGCCAGAGCAACTCAGTTCCTGACTGCATTAGGTCCTTTGTCCAAGCATGGTGAGGTGGGAATGGCTGCCCTTGATATTAAGGCAGTATTGGACCGAGTATAACACCATTGGCCCAGCAAAACTGAAGTCACACTGTTGATGTATGATTACTACTTAGTAATGAAAAGTTAAAAGAGTCTGCATCTAATCCATTCATCACATGAGTAAAACTCCTGGTGACCAGTATAATTTGTTTAGATTCATTATTATAAAGAACAAAGAAAATTACAGCCCAAGAACAGGCCCTTCGGCCCTCCAAGCCTGCACCAACCATTGCTGCCTGACTGAACTAAAACCCCCAACCCTTCCGGGGACCATATCCCTCTATTCCCATCCTATTCATGTATTTGTCCAGACACCCCTTAAAATTTAAATCGTATCTGCTTCCACTACCTCCCCCGGCAGTGAGTTCCAGGCACCTACCACCCTCTGTGTAAAAAACTTACCTCGTACATCTCCTTTAAACCTTGCCCTTCGCACCTTAAACCTATGCCCCCCTGGTAATTGACTCTTCCACCCTGGGAAAAAGCTTCTGACTATCCACTCTGTCCATGCCCCTCATAATCTTGTAGACTTCTATCAGGTCGCCCCTCAACCTCCGTCGTTCCAGTGAGAACAAACAAAGTTTCTCCAACCTCTCCTCATAGCTAATGCCCTCCATACCAGGCAACATCCTGGTAAATCTTTTCTGTACCCTCTCTAAAGTCTCCACATCCTTCTGGTAGTGTGGCGACCAGAATTGAACACTATATTCCAAGAGGCCTAACTAAGGTTCTATAAAGCTGCAACATGATTTGCCAATTTTTAAACTCAATGCCCCGGCCGATGAAAGCAAGCATGCTGTATTCCTTCTTGATTATCTTCTCCACCTGCGTTGCCACTTTCAGTACACCCAGATCCCTCTGCCTATCAATATTCTTAAGGGTTCTGCAATTTACTGTATATTTCCTATCTTTATTAGACCTTCTAAAATGCATTACCTCACATTTGTCCGGATTAAACTCCATCTGCCATCTCTCCGCCCAAGCCTCCAACCTATTTATATCGTGCTGCATTCTCTGATGGTCCTCATTGCTATCTGCAAATCTACCAATATGTGTTCGTCCGCAAACTTATTAATCAAACCAGTTACATTTTCCTCCAAATCATTTAAATATATTACGAACAGCAAAGGTCCCAGCACTGATCCCTGAGGAATGCCACTTGTCACAGCCCTCCATTCAGAAACACACCCTTCCACTGCTACCCTCTGTCTTCTATGACCAAGCCAGTTCTGTATCCACCTTGCCAGCTCACCTCTGATCCAATGCGACTTCACCTTCTGCACCAGTCTGCCATGAGGGACCTTGTTAAAAGCCTTACTGAAGTCCATGAAGACAATATCCACTACCCTACCCTCATCAATCATCTTCGTCACTTCCTCGAAAAACTCAATCAAGTTAGTGAAACACGACCTCCCCTTCACAAAACCATGTTGCCTCTTGCTGATACATTTATTTCCAAGTGGGAGTAAATCCTGTCTCGAAGAATCCTCTCCAATAATTTCCCTACTACTGACATAAAGCTCACCGACCTGTAATTACCTGGATTATTCTTGCTACCCTTCTTAAACAAAAGAACAACATTGGCTATTCTCCAATCCTCTGGGACCTCCCCTGTAGCCAGTGCGGATACAAAGATTTGTCTCAAGGCTCCAGCAATTTCTTCCCTTGCCTCTTTCAGTATTTTGGGGTATATCCCATCAGGCCCTGGGGACTTGTCTACCTTAATGTTTCTCAAGAGCCCCAATACCTCCTCCTTTTTGATCTCAATATGACTCAAACTATCTACACACCCTTTCCCAGATTCATCATCCACCAAATCCTTCTCTTTGGTGAATACTGACACAAAGTATTCATTTAATACCTCGCCCATTTACTGTGGCTCCATGCATAGATTCCCTCCCCTGTCCTTGAGTGGGCCAACCCTCTCCCGGGCTACCCTCTTGCTCTTTATATATGTATAAAAAGCCTTGGGATTTTCTTTAATCCTGCTGGCCAATCATTTTTTGTGACCCTTTTTAGCCCTCCTTATTCCTTGCTTAAGTTTCTTTTTACTTTCCTTGTAGTCCACACACTTACTTCGTGTGTTCCCAGCCTCCTAGCTTTGACAAATGCTTCTTTTTTCTCTTTGACTAAGCTCACAATATCTCTCATTATCCAGGGTAATCCTTTTTCTCCAAGTTCTCTTCATCACATGTCACTTTAAGGACCTAAGTGTTTTGAACACTTCATTGCATAATGCTTCATCTCACACCTGAAGCACCAATGAGCTGTTCGTCAGGCTTTCTTGGGATTCATACACCAATTATTGTTCCAATTTAGTCTTCTGCTGCAATAGCCAGATCTGCTAAAGGTGCTTTCATCCTCATTCTGCCTGTCTTTAATCCTTCCATTATATTGACATCTGTGTCCGAAATCTGAATTATTTTAAAATCTGGAAATCATTGAGTCTGCTATTCTTTATGCCATCACCAAATTTCTCATTTATTCCATGGCGGCAAAAGGAAATCACTGCTTCCCCAGGATTATTTTAAGGCAGCAGACACCTCAGCCAACATGGCTTCCCTCTAAGAGAACCAAACACCAGTCTGAAACTGTCCCTATGTGACGTATTAGCACAATCCAGTGATTTAAACACTAGTACCAATCCAGAGATCCCCAAATTGTATAAAAACAAGATGAAATTCAATCCATTAATGTCAATGATTTAATCTTCCACTGAATTCCCATCTGTTTTCTACCAAATTCTGACCATGCCTTATAAGCATTTAACAGATCATCTTTCTTTTGGATGTTATACACGAACTCTAATAGAAAGTCCAAACTTTCATCACTAAGCAATTGACAGGAATCTATCTCCCAAGATATTTTACTAGTCATTTTACTTCTTGTAGAAAGCAACAGTAAGCAAAGGCAACAACACCTCCTCCACAATCATCCTCAACACCGATGCCTCAAAAGGCTGTGTCCTCAGCCCCTTACTATACTCCTTATACACCTATGGCTGTGTGGCCAAATTCCCCTCCAACTCAATTTTCAAGTTTGCTGAAGACACCACTGTAGTGGGTCAGATCGCAAACAGTGAGATGGAGTACCGGAAAGAGAATCTGGTGAACTGGTGCGATAACAATAATTTCTTCCTCAATGTCAATAAAACGAAGGAGATAGTCATCAACTTCAGGACATGCCCCTGTCTACATCAATGGGACAAAGTGGAAATGGTTGAGAGCTTCAAGTTTCTAGGTGTCCAGATCACCAACAATCTGTCCCGGTCCCTCCATGCCAATGCTATAGTTAAGAAAGCCAACCAATGACTCTACCTTCTCAGGAGGCTAAGGAAATTTGGCATGTCCACTACGACTCTCACCAACTTTTACAGATGCACTATAGAAAGCATTCTTTCTGATTGTACCACAGCTTGGTATGGCTCCTGCTCTGCCCAAGACAGCCAAAAATTGCAAAGGATTGTGAACGAAGCCCAGTCAATCACGCAACTGACCTTCCGTCCACTGACGCTGTCTACACTTCCTGCTGCCTCGGAAAAGCAGCCAGCATAATCGAGGACCCCACGTACCCCGGACATTCTCTCTTTCAGTTTCTTCCGTCGGGAAAAAGATACAAAAGCTTGAGGACACATACGAACCGACTCAAGAACAGCTTCTTCCCTGCTGCTGTCAGACTTTTGAATGGACCTACCTTGCATGAAGTTGATCTTTCTCTACACCCTAGCTATGACTGTAACACCATATTCTGCACTCTCTCCTTTCCTTCTCTATGAACAATATGCTTTGTCTGTGTAGCACGCGAGAAACAATACTTTTCACTGTGTACCAATTACATGTGACAATAATAAATCAAATCAAACAAAAATCAAATCAAGCACCAAATCAAACACCAAGGCCATACCTTGTTTTCTCTTTGATAGGGATATAACCCATGTTCAGATATCCACCTCATTTGTCAACAGGTTCATAAAGGCTCAGACTCCTAGAACATTGAAGGATAATCATTCCTCAAATGTACACTTGCTTACTGCCATTTTACAGAATGGCCACAAAGATCTTATGCTTTGTGTGAAAGATTTTCTTTATTTCCAACTTGCACCTTTCAACAACCATTCTCTGCTGTCATGTTATGGTGCAACTAACCAGACAACAAAGGCTAGAGCTGGAGCCTATACTTACATACAGATACCTACCTGCATCTCCTAAATCAACAAAGTTTGAATCCATTACTCCTTATAGAGACACAAGTAAATACCTAATTAATGTTTACTGCCTGTATATAGTTAAATTAACAATAGGTACCATTATGGCCTGAATACTTAGTCAAATATTTTATTCATGTGTACATTTTATGCAACTTTTGGAAAATGCAAAACAGCACATGATCATTGTGAGTACTTTATGTCTTTAGTTACTTAATGGTGGAGGATGTTAATTAAGGATATAATGGGGTACCATACACCACAGGGACATCAGCAGTTCAAGAAGGTTGTTCATCACCATCTTCTCAAGGGCAATGAGGGATGGGCAATAACTGCTGGTCTAGCCATGATGCCCACATCTCGTAAATGAATTAAAAAGGGTGTTCTTATGCCATAGATGTAGTTAATAAATGTAGGTATTAGCAAACCTAAATTTCAATCAAAGATGGCCTGAGATTTTGCGCCCACGATTACAACAGGCACAAATGACATTTTGGCAATAATTCCCGCAAAATACCAAAAACAAGAATCTCACTGGCGGGATCACAATGCAATCATCCCCGCCTCTGCCACTGATGTAATGAAATTCCCACCTAGGAATCTCATTTAAATAGATTTAAATTTCATTAGCCGGTTTCCCTGTTGTATCGTCCCCAACATTGGGGTTTCTCACATCGGTGTGGTTTACATCAGGTCTAGAACAATGTGAACCAGGCGAAGAGACCATGCTGAGGGTGCACTGCCAACTACAGTCACCTTGGGGGAGAGGGGTATGCCCAGGCAGTGCCCCCTGGCACTATCAGGGGGCATGGCCAAGGAAAAGTACCATGGGGACTTCCTCTGGGGAGCTCCACATGCTGGGGGTGAGGGGTCCCTGTATGCATGAGGGAGGATGTTCCCTGTGTCTGTAGGGGAGGTCCCCCTGTGTGCTTGTTGGGGGTGGGGTGGTTCCCTGTGTCTGTAAGGTGGGGATTTTCCTGTTTAATTTTTAGTGCTGGAGATCGGGGCATCCTTTAAAAAGAGGTGCCCCCCATCTCTGGAAAGCCAGTGTTGCCAGTTGGACAAGCTCTTTCAGAGCGTGCCCCACCAGTGTGATGTCGTGAGACATGCCTCAAGCATATTTTTTCTCAGTGCTGGGAAATGTGGCAAGAAAAGCCAGCTCTATAGCTGGTGTGCTGCACACCTCTTTTCTCACCTGAACCAGCACTTAGAAAGAAAATAGAAAATTCGACCTACTAATATGAGCTATTTTGAATTCAAACTGTTAGCCAAAACCTTTGCTTGTTTCTTTAAGGCTGACAGTGTAATTAAGGTAGATATTAAACCGAGATATCTCAGCACCTAATTAGGTCATTAGTTTATAGAACATAGAACATAGAGGTTTATAAAATGATGAAGGGGATAGATAGAGTGAACGTTCAAAGTCTATTTCCTTGGGTGGATGGAGCTATTACAAGGGGGCATAACTATAGGGTTCGTGATGGGAGATATAGGAAGGATATCAGAGGTAGGTCCTTTACGCAGAGAGTGGTTGGGGTGTGGAATGGACTGCTTGCAGTGATAGTGGAGTCAGACACTTTAGGAACATTTAAGCGGTTATTGGATAGGCACATGGAGCACACCAGGATGATAGGGAGTGGGATAGCTTGATCTTGGTTTCAGATAAAGCTCGGCACAACATCGTGGGCCGAAGAGTCTGTTCTGTGCTGTACTGTTCTATGTTCTATATTACAGCGCAGTACAGGCCCTTCGGCCCTCGATGTTGCGCCGACCCGTGAAACCAATCTAAAGCCCCTCTGACCTACACTATTCCAATATCATCCATATGTTTATCCAATGACCCTTTAAATGCCCTTAATGTTGACGAGTCCACTACTGTTGCAGGCAGGGCATTCCACGCCCTTACTACTCTCTGAGTAAAGAACCTACCTCTGACACCTGTCCTATATATATCACCCCTCAATTTAAAGCTATGTCCCCTCGTGCTAGCCATCACCATCTGAGGAAAAAGGCTCTCACTGTCCACCCTATCTAATCCTCTGATCATCTTGCATGCCTCTATTAAGTCACCTCTTAACCTTCTTCTCTCTAACGAAAACAGCCTCAAGTCACTCAGCCTTTCCTCATAAGACCTTCCCACCATACCAGGCAACATCCTAGTAAATCTCCTCTGCAACCTTTCCAATGCTTCCACATCCTTCCTATAATGCGGCGACCAGAACTGTACGCAATACTTCAAGTGCAGCCGCACCAGAGTTTTGTACAGCTGCAACATGACATCATGGCTCCGAAACTCAATCCCTCTACCAATAAAAGCTAACACACTGAACGCCTTCTTAATAACCCTAAAAACCTGGGTGCCAACTTTCAGGGATCTATGCACATGGACACCGAGATCTCTCTGCTCATCCACACTACCAAGTATCTTGCCATTAGCCCAGTACTCAGTATTCTTGTTACTCCTTCCAAAGTGAATCACCTCACACTTTTCCACATTAAACTCCATTTGCCACCTCTCAGCCCAGCTCTGCAGCTTATTTATGTCCCTCTGTAACCTGCAACATCCTTCTGCACTGTCCACAACTCCACCGACTTTAGTGTCATCCACAAATTTACTAACCCAGCCTTCTACGCCCTCATCCAGGTCATTTATAAAAATGACAAACAGCAGTGGCCCCAAAACAGATCCTTGTGGTACACCACTAGTAACTGAACTCCAGGATGAACATTTCCCATCAACCACCACTCTCTGTCTTCTTACAGCTAGCCAATTTCTGATCCAAACCGCAAAATCACCCTCAATCCCATGCCTCCGTATTTTCTGCAATAGCCTACCATGGGGAACTTTATCAAACGCTTTACTGAAATCCATATACACCACATCAACTGCTTTACCCTCATCCACCTCTTTGGTCACCTTCTCAAAGAACTCAATAAGGTTTGTGAGGCACGACCTACCTTTCACAAAACCGTATTGATTATCCCTAATCAAATTATTCCTTTCTAGATGATTATAAATCCTATCTCTTACAATCCTTTCCAATACTTTGCCCACAACAGAAGTAAGGCTCACCGGTCTATAATTACCAGGGTTGTTTCTACTCCCCTTCTTGAACAAGGGGACAACATTTGCTATCCTCCAGTGTTCTGGCACTATTCCTGTCGACAATGATGACATAAAGATCAAAGCCAAAGGCTCTGCAATCTCCTCCCTAGCTTCCCAGAGAATCCTAGGATAAATCCCATCCGGCCCAGGGGACTTATCTATTTTCACACTTATCAAGAAGATCAGTTTCTTGCAGGCAGCTGCTTTCCTGTTCTCAGGTTGCTTTTAACTGTCTGATTGTCTCACTCAGCAAATAGGAATCTGAACTATGCTATTCAAAAAGACGGCTAAGGAAGAATCCTAAAATGTTAGTTCAAACTGACATAGAACACTAAAAATTAGTGGTGTTTTCAAAATCTTACACTTCGGTAATGCTGATTGCAAATGCGAATGTCATTGCTTCCAGATCAGGGCCCATACACTGGAGCAACTTAGACGAAGTAATGAATCATTGAATCATAGATTGCAGAAGGAGGCCATTCGGCCCATCAAATCTGCAGAGCCCACAATCCCACCCAGGCCCTATCCCGTAAACCCATGTATTTACCCTATCTAGTCCTCCTGACACTAAGGGCAATTTAGAATGGCCAATCTTCCTAACCCACACATCTTTGGACTGTGGGAGGAAACCAAAGCACCTGGAGGAAACACACACAGAGACAGGAAGAATGTGCAAACTCCACACAGACAGTGACCCAAAGCGAGAATTGAACCTGGGTCCCTGGTGCTGTGAGGCAGCAGTGCTAACCGCTGTGCCACCGTGCCGATAATGGACTAGTGAGTGTATAAAATAATAACATTTTTATACAGTATCAAAGACAGATTTTCATATTTATATGATGTATCATATATTGATTTTTGACATGGGAACTTTAATAATTGTGTACTGAATGTTGCTATGCTGCTTCACTGTTGTTTATTTTATGTTGCCTTTTGGAGTCACTTTAATTTTCGAGTCTTAAAATGGGGTCACATTGGAAAATACTTTGGGAAGCACTGGCCTAACAATACCTGTGAGATGTGGTTGAGCATTGACACCCTCGGTGATAGCACGGAAGAAGGCCATGCACAAAACCATATATTAAATGGTGGAACAGCAACTGAATAGTGCAGGCATCGTGGAGTCATCTCAGGCGATCTCAACAGGGAGGGACTCAGGGCAATGTTTTGTCATCTGTGGGCAGTGTGGTTGTGTCAGCTGACTGACTAAAAGTACAGGCTGTACAAGGAGAATTTTGGATAGATTGTGAACATTGAAATATGTTGATATTGAAGATAAATTTGAACTTTAGGGTCCTTACCTGCAACTTTGTACTTCTATCAGAATCGCACACCTGACCAAAAATAGAAGCCTACAGGTTCAGAAGAGAACTCACTAGGCTTAACAATATATTGGTGTGCACGGTATCTTGTTTTTCCATTCAGATGCTGCATGTCAATACTATAAATCATATTTGCAGCAAGTTGGCTCCATTGATCTTACTTCATTTAATCTGGTGAGCAATTTTGTTACATTTCATGGCTATTATATCCAGTTTTATTCCTCATTTGCCAGGAGATATGACTAATTGTAGAGTCAGTTAGCCGCCTTCAAGAAACTCCTTTAGTATCTTTCAATTCTCACAGTGGACCTTTTGTCCTTGTAATGGTTGGAGTCACAGTCTGCAAAAAGATATGTGGCTCCAATATTTACCCGTGGTTTCTCAAACATACAACTGAAATTAACCACAAGACATATTTAAAACTTTTTCCTGCCTAGTAGTCTGCCCCACTGGTAGACTGGTTGCCTGTTGGGAAGGAAGATAGTGGCTAACAAGTAAATACAAATGAGTGTGGGGCTGAGGTGGCTGGGATGATTTGGAGTTCGCAGGGAGTCAGAGTTTAAGGGGGTGAGGGAAGGCAGAAACTACTGGAGTGGGGAGTCAGAGATTTGGGGAGGTTGGTTGCAGCAAATAGGGATGGTGGGGTAGAGAGGAGTCAGTGATCAGGCAAGTTGGAGATTGGAGGGGGAGTTGAAGATTAGGGGAAGATGCTTGAGATCAAGGATGTTTCTGGCGGGGGTGGGGGGCAGAGTCAGACCTCGGAGGGCGGGGTGCTAGAACTTGGAGGTTGGAGATTATGGGGGTGGTCAGAGATTGGGGGAGGACGGGGATTTGGAAATCTGGGGAATTCAACACCGGGGAGTGGAGGAATCTTGAGAGTGTGGCATCCTGGGGGAAATTTGAGATTGGTGGGAGTGACACTGGAGCTTGAGAGCAGAGGGTGGCTTTTGCTGTAGATTCTGGAAATTAGTTGAGTTGGAAATCAGTGTTTCTGGGGGAGTTAGAAACTGGAGCGTTGTGCTGTTGGGAGTTGGGAATTGAGGGAAGATGGACGACCTATCACTGAGTGTATTAGCTTCTTGGACGAGTGAAAAATATTCCTGCTCCTTCTGGCTCACAACATGTGCTACAAATGCATTTACCTCATGGATCCAGTCTTCTGTTTATGTGGCCAGATTCCCAAACTCCGGGCTTGGAAAAATAAGACTTCTGTTAAAATGGAGGCATGCAGACTTATTAAAGCATTTATTGATCAACATGTCTCCTGAGAGCAGATTGGTTGTCCCCTCCCTACAGGCACAGGGAACACCCTTCTTCATGTACAGCTTGCCTCCATTGAAAACCAAAGTAGATGTGATGTGATCAGGTTAAGGTTAAAAAGGTCTTACTCCCCATCCACGCCAAACCCACCCACCTTTAGATGTTAAAATTCCTCTCATGTGCAGACAGTCTCACAGCACTCTAAACTGGAAATTTCCTTCAGGTGATTTTATGAATGGAAAATACTGTCCAAAGACAACTCTCTATGAATGATATACGTACTACTTCATTTTACTACAAATAACTATTTTAAATCTGATTTAAGGGTTTCTCTCCTCATTTGTGACATTCTTCTTTTTCTTCAGTTCTCTGTTTGAAGGCAGATCCTTGGTGATTATTTGCCAAACTAAAGCAAAGTGCTGTGATCTTTCTAGTGTTGATAGGGTGCAGAGGCAAGCCCCAAGTCTACCACAGCCAGAACATGGATCAAACCCCATGCTGTTAACATTCACCTCATCCTTATGCAAGCCATCTAGTCAACTGAGCTGACCGGTCCCCCAATTTTTGACATTATTGAAGGGGAAATTTACAGATTCTCCTTGCCTTCCAAATCCATGCCCATATTTCCTGGAACTCCATATTTGAATCCCTTTCATCAGGTTTATTCCCTGACCACAGTACCAAAATTCCTCTTATCAAAGTCACAAATGTCAAGCTATGTGACTGTGTCAAAGGTAAGTTATCCCTCCTCACCTTTCTTGATCTGCTTGCAGCCTTTGACATGGTTGACCACACCATCCTCTTCCACCACCATCCAGCTGGATGAGACTTCACATGCCTGCTTCTATTCTTATCCATCTAGCCATAGCCAGGTTTTTACTTGCAATGGCTTTTCCACACCATTACCTCTGGTGAACACCAAGGATGACCCTTGGCCCTCTCCTATTTCTCATCTACATTTGCCCCATAGTGACATAATCTAAAAACATTACATCAGTTTCCACATTGACAACATCGAATTCTAATTCACCCCCACCTTTCTCTATCCCACCAATGTCTCTAACTTATCCAACATTTAGTTATGAGTAAGCAGGCATTCCTCCAACTAAATATTGGGATGACTGAAACCATTGTCTTTGGTCCCTACCACAAACACTGCTCCCAAGCCACTGACTCCATCCCTGTCCTTGGCAACTATGTGAGGCTGGACAAGTCCATTTGCAACCTTGATGTCATATTTGATCCTGAGGTGAGATTCCAACCACATTTCCATGCCATCACTAAGACCACCTATTTTTCAGCTCAGTATTAAAGTTCTCTTTCTTGATTTCAACTCCCTCGCATTCTGATCCATTCTGATCTCTGTAATCTTTCTCTAGTTGCACAGCCACCTGAGAAAGCTGCAATTCTCCAATGAGTACTTTACCTATTTTTGGGCTGTATAAAGGCATAACGTTATTAGCTGCTAGCCGATTGCAAAGCTAGTCACTGATCTTATCTGCACACTCTTACAATATAAAGTATCGTTGATCAGAATGCCATGCTAATGCTGATGCATTATCACGCTTACCTTTATGTAGTGAGCAGATGTCACAAACTAGTGTTGCTAATATTCTTTATTTTTCACTAATAAATCATTTGCCTGTACACATACCCAGAAATCATCCCATGATGGGGAAGGTGATGCATATGGTATTGAAAGGAACAATATCTGGAACACATTGTCTACATCCTGATTT
This sequence comes from Mustelus asterias, assembly GCF_964213995.1. Lineage (NCBI taxonomy): Eukaryota > Metazoa > Chordata > Chondrichthyes > Carcharhiniformes > Triakidae > Mustelus > Mustelus asterias. The sequence continues at coordinate 58,743,123 of NC_135810.1, read as the reverse complement.
GAAACTATAAGAGTCAAGAAACTTTGAGTTGACCATCCAACATGGGTATCTACTGTGGGGAATCCGAGAGGTCATTCTTCCAAGTGTGCGTGGAAGAGTTCTTGAACAACTACATGAAGGACATCCTGGTATAGTTCTGAAAGAATTAACATGTAGTTGTTTTTGGTGGCCGAGTCTGGATGCTGAAATTGAAGAAAGAGTGGGACAATGTCAATCCTGTATACAAATACGAAATACATCACCATTGTCTCCTTTACACCCTTGGAAGTGGCCTAAAATGCCATGGTAATGATTGCATGCAGATTTTGCTAGTCCTTTTGAGGGTTGCATGTTCATAAGTGATGCAAATTCAAAGTGGCCAAAAGTTGTTATCATGAGATCTATTACAATGTTTCATTCTAGATACCTCACTCCCAGCCACAAATGCTGGGGATCATTGCTTCACACCTCTAGAAGTGATTATGGTTCAGCTGAGAGTTTGGGTTAAAATTGCCCACATTGCTGAGGCCTGGATGGTTTTCAATCTGCCTTGGTCCCTGCATGCATGGACTTCACCCCAGTTAGGGTAAATCCTTAATTAGATAGTGGTGGAAATGAATTGAAACTCCATCAGTTCTTCTCTTTTTAATTCAAGTACTTCCAGGTTTCTTGTGTAATCTGCAGCAGTCAGCATGATGAGGGCCCACATGATGTGATCTCAACTCCAGTATTTAAAAGGAAGGGCCAATCCAAGGGTGCAATTTGCAAGAGCTTAGGGTTGGAAAGAGAGAAAGAACTCTCAGAATGGAATCAGGATCCCAAAGGCTATGCCCCATTTTAATGATGTTTCCCTTTAAGCACTACAGGGGGCTGTGGAGAAACAGAGAGAGGTTTCCCAGCACTGGGAGGAAGAAACTAGAGATTTGATTTGATTTGATTTATTATTGTCACATGTATTTACAGTGAAAAGTATTGCTTCTTGCGCGCTATGCAGATGAAACATACTGTTCATAAAGAAGGAAAGTAGAGGGTGCAGAATGTAGTGTTACAGTCATAGCTACGGTGTAAAGAAAGATCAAATTAATATGAGGTAGGTCCATTCAAAAGTCCAATGGCAGCAAGGAAGAAGCTGTTCCTGAGTCGGTTGGTATGTGTTCTCAGACTTTTGTATCTTTTTCCAGACGGAAGGAGGTGGAAGAGAGTATGTCCGGGATGCATGGGGTCCTTGATTATGCTGGCTGCTTTTCCGAGGCAGCAGGAGGTACAGACTGAGTCAATGGATGGGAGGCTGGTTTGCGTGATGGACTGGGCTTCGTTCATGAACCTTTGTAGTTTCTTGCAGTCTTGGACAGAGCAAGAGCCTTAACAAGCTGTCATACAACCAGAAAGGATGCTTTCTATCGTGCATCCATAAAGGTTGGTGAGAGTCGTAGTGGACATGCCAAATTTCCTTAACCTCCTGAGAAATTAGAGGTGTTGGTGGGCTTTCTTAACTATAGCCTTGGCATGGAGGGACCAGTTCAGGTTGTTGGTGATCTTGACACCTAGGAACTTGAAGTTTACAACCATTTCCACTTCATCCCCTTTGATGTAGACAGGGGCATGTCCTCCACTATGCTTCCTGAAGTTGATGTCTATGTCCTTCGTTTTGCTGACATTGAGGGAGAGATTATTGTCGCCGTACAGGAAAGAAATCCCCTATCTCTTTCCTGTACTGCATTTCGTTATTGTTTGAGATCCGACCCACTACAGTGGTGACACTGGCTTGAGATGAACAGCAGAAAACCTGTGCCACACTGGAGGTTTCATTGCAAGAAGCATTTTAATGATTCAATCAGGTCAGAAAAAGTGAGTAGAGTTGTACATTCACCTACACCCTGTAATCTCCCCAGCCTTTCATTCTACCTTCAGAAACCTATTCCATCACACCCCTCCATGCACCCACTTAGTTTATACATCCACCAGTCTTCTCTTTCTATGCACTTCCTCACATCCACATCTATCCATCCACAACTGCCATTCACCCTCAAAAAGTGCAACATCAAGCCTCTCCCTGCTTTCACTCTCACTAAATGCACTCAATCCATCTGCTGAGCATGCGATTACTCACACTCATAGCTTTCTCCAGTCTGGCTATCAGTTATGGGGGAGACAGGGAGCTCCCAGCTATCTGGTGACATCATTCAATGTTAATCAGCAGCATGCCATATAACACTTAGTCATCTTAGACTCGTTTGTAACAGTGAGTAAAATATGATGATTTTCAGAATGATAGTAACAGAGTTTTCACACATCAGTAGGAGCTCCTGGAAGTTTCCTTTTTTATTTCTCAGAGGCGCAGAGTCCTTTGATGTATGCACTGTCACAGGACTCACACATACCATGCACCAGCCCACAAACTCGCACTTCAGTGGGACTTTGTAGACTGATGAGTTTTCAACTGGCGTCTCAGTCTTCACAAGTGAACAAGAGTGGAGGCAGGGGCGATAGTGGAGACTCTGTATCGGAGGGTGAAGTCCTCTCCAACCTCTGCTCAGAGGAACACAGATGCTGCACTCAATGGATCATCAATGAAAAGGAGGATCATTGAGCAGCAACGCATGGTGGCTGGTGCACCTACAGTCCTTCCAGTTCCAATACCAATGCACACAGATGGAATCGTCCACCTGAAGCATGAGCAACTTGATGTCACAAGTCATGAAGATAATGAGATTGTCAAATGAAAGAGCAGCCGTGACTGTGGAACATCAAACATTCCAATTTCAATCAAATGAGTCCATATGTAGACTGACCATGGTGTGCAGATTCTGAGGCCAAGATTTTACAGGGCCCCCGGGAACTTGCTGGGAGCCAGGGGGTAGGCATAAAATTAGGTGGGATGGTGAGGGCTGCGTGTCTGTCACCTTCCCAACTTGCTAGCATTTTACCAGAGGCAGGGAAGGTGGCAAATGCCATCTGATCTTTGGCCAAGTGAAGGCCTTAAGTGGTCAATTAAGGGCCTTTTTGCAATGATGCCAGTATTTTTGATATGAGAGACCGCCAGGATGAAATCTTTGATGGCCTCCTTGTGGGGTGGGGGGTCCCCTTATAGGGCATCCTGTTCTTCTGGTGGGCTGCCCCACTTTCATCCAGGGCCCCTCCCACTGAAAGATCTTCGCCATCCTCATGAACAGTGCTCAATGACCAGCCTGGTCCCAGTGAGGCCCACAGATATAACTGAGTGCGGGGTCTCTTCAATCTGCATCAGTCTGGATGGCTACAGTGGCCTGTGCTCCTGCTGAAGGGTTGCTATCCATCCTACAGGCTGGGAGCTCTTGATGGAGGGACTTCATCCCTTCAATGGCCAGAAGCTCCAATTGCAAGCAATTAATTACCTGAGGTTCAAAAAATTCGCTCAGGGCTTCCATGACTGACCAAGGTGAGAATACTGACTTTTTGGCCAATGGATGGAGTCACTGCTGCCCTGTAAGATCCTGATCTGGATGTCAGAATGTCTTAAATATGTTTACAGGTGCCTAAACTTTGCCTTACGCGGCCACATGGATCTACACCAATGTGCTCATCATTCATTCTTATTTTTATTTTTCCACTTCTGAAATCTTGCTCTCCATCTTGTCTTCGAAACCACCCCCCTCGCTTCCCAAACCCCCCCGCCCGCCCGCCACAACCAGGGCCAACAGTCATATTCCTCAGGTTGTTCTCTAACAATCTGTACCTTTGTTCTGCCATTCACTCATTCCGATCTCTTAATGAATGCTCTTAGCACCTTTCTCAGCCTTTATCATCATCATTTACATTCCTCTTGCCTAATTACAGCCCCCCAAACTACCCCCCCGCCCCCCACCACCACCACCATCACAGTATATTGTCTTTAGCACTGATGGAGGATCATCCTGACTCAAAACTTTGGTTCTATTCTTTCTCCACAGATGCTGTCAGACCTGCTGAGTTTTTCCAGCATTTTCTATTTTGGTTTCAGATTCCAGCATCCACAATAATTTGCCTTAATTCTGTCTCCAAGTTCTGCTTCCAAAATATCACAGTACATACCCTATTCTCTGCATCTGCTGATGAAGTGATCTATAGATTCTGCAAGCTGTTATCTAAATGACATGAACGTTAGTTGATGAATATGGACATTTAACCTGATACTGAACTGATCCTTCATTGAAGTCCATAAATTTTGGGGATATTTTAGTACTTCTGCTGTTAATCCTGATGTGTTTAGCTTATGAAGACCTTCCTTCCCAATTTCTAGATGAATTTTTATGGCTTGCTTGTCTGGTTCAGATACAGATACATTAAAAAAAACCATAGCTCTATGCATTGTTTAAACATTTAGAATTTGATTAGAAGGTCAGCTGCATCTTAATTTAAACTGGGGAATTTTGTGAACATTTTGACAATATCGCTTTGACCTTCCTTTTTCTATGATATCTGGGATGATTGTCACTCCAGCTGCTTTTGCATGTTTTTCCAAAGCATTATATAATTTTGCCACAATTCTTGCATTGACTATCATTGCTCCAGCATTCACTCACTGAATGGCCCATATCTGTGACATGCTTGTTGCTGTTTTGGGCAGTTCCCAACTTGTGAATCTTCATTTGTGCACCAAATTGTGAAGGCTCTTTAGCAGCCAGTTTTATCGACATTGTGATTTCTACTGCTCCCTTTAAAGTATGTTCAATAAGCAATTTTCGTTGGATAGCCTCATTTTGGTAACCACAAACTAGACAATCTCGACGAGTATCTTCTAATGTATCATCAAACTCACAATGTTGTGTCAGCCTTTTTAAGGTTGCCAGAAACTGAGCAATGTTTTCACCTTCCACTTGATTTCTTCAGTGGAACCTGAACCGTTCTGCGATGATCAATGGCTTTGGATAGTAATCTCTTCAAGGATCTTTAAGTCATCATATGTTTTGGTTCCTTTGCTGGATGAACCAAGTTCCGGAGCAAATTGAAGGTTTTACTTCCTAGTGTACTGAAAAAAACTAGTACAAGCAACTCATTTGCAATTTTATTCACTTGAACATAGTACTGAAACCGCTCTGCATAGGAACTTCATGATTAATTTTCTTCATTGCCCGTGGATCCTAATTGACCCATCATTTCTCTTGCATACACCAGTGACTCGAGACTGCTCAGCATATTTTTTTTATTTACTGTCTTCCCAGTACTCCCCTTCTTACCCTAGGGACCATTGACTTGGTGCTTTTTCAAACGACTCCAGCTGTACAGCAAAGCATCCATTCTTTTCAAATATACCAGATACTGCCCTTCTCTCATCAGGAAAACCTCTTTTAAAACCATACAGAGAGCTTTTTTTTTTATTCAGTCTTCCTTCACTGGCACTTCAATCTTTAATCTTGTTGTTGCTTCTTCGCAGCCTTCTAATATTTGAAGTATGAGGACGCACAATTTTTTTCTCTTAGGATGTTTCCTTGATGTTCTTGATAAAACAAAATCCCAGTTCACTGCCAATGTTCTTTTGGTAATGTCCTAACTATGTTAGGGGTTGTGGGTTTTAACAGAAAAAAAGAACATGGTTTGTGCACATAGATTCAAGCTAACACACAACAGGTTTTATTGAAAGAGATGTTCTCTGCTCTGCACAGAATACAAACTGAATGTAAAACAACAGCCTCTGCAAACACCCTAATGACAACACCATGAAATCATGTGATTCGCTCTTAAAGCAACCTGTAACTCTTTTAAATATATAACACCTCAACATTTGGGTTACAGGATGTGATCATCAATTCAAATTGTCTATGGCATTCTCATTGGTCATATTTTCTTTTACATAGCACAGAGTTAGGAGGGAAATTTCTGAAACCTGCTCTATAGAATCATCTAATGTTCAGAATTCGCAGCTACATTGTGACAGCTTGCTTAGCAAAACAGAATGGGAAATAGTAACAGTAAGCTAGAATAGAAATTAGTGACAACTGAACATAATGGGTTAGAACAGATTCCTCTGACATTTCCAGCACTGCCTGCAATGTCCAGTGGCGTTTCCCACACTGACCTGGTTCATTCACTTGCTTAACGGCATTCCTTGCTGGTTCCTGTTGTCTTAGCATATTTGGGATTGTAAGTGTTAAGGTGGGACTGGGAAAATAGTACTGCCCACATTATGATGTAAACAATCACATGGCAGTAGTAGTGTGTAGGCATGAGTCTGGTAGAAGTCAGCATGAAGTTGGCAAATTTATGATATATATTATTTAACTGATAAAGATTCCAATAATATTATCAACAAAACTCAATCCACTGTTGCTATAGGGGAAATGTTCCACAGGGCTTTTCTCAATCCCACTCAGCTGTGGAAATTGAAGAGTTTAAAACAAAATCCTGCTTTCTGGAAGAACCAGATACTTTTCTGGGGTGGCTGAAGGCTGCCCACCTCACTTCACTGTTCTGTTCCAGCACGCAGTAGTCTTGTCAGTAGACTTTACGTAACTACACCAAATACAGTTCCCAACCTATCTTTAAATAGGTTTTTCCCTCTTTCAACTTTCCATTGTCCTTATCTTCTTTGAAATTTACCTTTCCCAGGATATAAAATCTATTATGTTCTTCTTATGACCACCATTTTCAGGTAAAATAAAATTGAATAACTTTGCCTTATTTACATATGATCTTTTCCCAGCTGTAAACTCCTTTTTACTTCCCTTTGAAATTTAACAACTGAACACAACAAATGTTCCTTATCGCTCATGCAAATTTCTACCCATGTCTTATTTGCCTGTACAACATCCAACTTGGCCCTATTCACTTCAAATGCCTGCATTTCACAACTGGCCCCTTTGATGTCCTCAACTTCGTAGATGCTCAGACTTCAACTTAATTAAATTAGTAATGCACACACAAGCTTGTTTTACGGAATACCAGAGTAGACCCCAGGATTATTTAAAAAATAACTTTTTCTTCACACTGGATTCCATTTAAAGTTCAGGGTTTCCCATTTTAAGGGGTGGGAGCAGTGCGATGACATCATCACAGCCTTGACGTGATGACACCATCACACAATCAGGCCCAGAGTTCTGAGTGGGGTGTAGCTTGTGATTGTGTTGGCACCAATAGTCCTTTCTGCACATTCAAGGAACATTGATGTTTTGCTGCATTTTCAGGTAACCTACCCCCCTCTCTCCACCCCGTATTAAACTGGACTTCATTTTTAGAATTGTTTCTGCACTCTACCCTGTACCAGTCCGGGAAACACAGTAAGAGTTTTAAGTTCGGGAACTCCATGGACTTCTTCTGGTGAACTGTGCAGATACTGTTTTGTAAGTTTTGTGCTTCAAGTTTCTTGTACAGTCCTGAGGAACTGCTGTGAAATTTTGTTAAAGGAACCATTTCCTGTACAAGGGTACTGCTATGTACTATACTGTACCTGTGTTTGAGGAACCTGCTGTAAACTTAGTGTTTTAAAGAAGTCTCTGCATGGAAGAAGCCTGCAGTCAATGCAACAATTTAAAATGTGTACATTATTTCTGTTATATTCAGTAATTTATCTTATTTTGTAAGTTATTTCAGTTAGGATAGCAGAGCGCTGCACATTGGTGCAGTGTTTCAATTTTTACATTGATTTTTCCAAGCTATAGTTGTCCTCAGGAACCTAGCTATGGTTTTAACATTGATTCCTGTGGAAACTATTTGATTTGATTTGATTTGATTTATTGTTGTTACATGTATTAGTGTACATATAGTTTCTTGCGTGAATACAAACTAAGCATACCATTCATAGGGAAGGAAAGGAGAGAGTGCAGAATGTAATGTTACAGTCATAGCTAGGATGTAGAGAAAGATCAGCTGAATGCGAGGTAGGTCCATTCAAAAGTCTGATGGCAGCAGAGAAGAAGCTGTTCTTGAGTCAGTTGGTATGAGTTCTCAGACTTCTGTATCTTTTTCCTGACAGAAGAAGGTGGAAGAGAGAATGTCCGGGGTGTGCGGGGTCCTTAATTATGCTGGTTGCTTTTCCGAGACAGTAGGAAGTGTTGACAGTGTCAATGGATGGGAGGCTGGTTTGAGTGATGGACTGGGCTTCATTCATGATCCTTTGTAGTTTCTTGCGGTCTTGGACAAAACAGGAGCCATACCAAACTGTGATACAACCAGAAAAAATGCTTTCTATGGTGCATCTGTAGAAGTTGGTGAGAGTTATGGCGGACATGCCAAATTTCCTTAGTCTCCTGAGAAAGTAGAGGCGTTGGTGGGCTTTAACTATAGCGTCTGCATGGAAGGAACAAGACAGGTTCAACCATGGTAGCACGGTAGCACAGTGGCACAGTGTTTAGCACTTTTGTCTCACAATGCCAGGGACCCGGGTTCCATTCCCTGCTTGGGTCACTGTCCGTGTGGAGTCTGCACATTCTCCCTGGGTCTGCGTGAGTTTCTTCCGGATGCTCCAGATTCCTCCCACAGTCCAAGATGTGCAGGTTAAGTGGATTGGCCATGGAAAGTTGCTCCTTAGTGTCCCAAGATGTGTGGGTTAGATGGGTTAGCCGTGGTGAATGTACGGGTTACATGGATATGGTGGGGGATAGAGCCTGGATAAGTTACTCTGTCAGAATGAGTACACAGTAAGAGTTTTAACAACACCAGGTTAAAGTTCAACAGGTTTATTTGGTAGCAAATACCATAAGCTTTCGGAGCGCTGCTCCTTCGTCAGATGGAGTGGAAATGAGTAGTCACTCCTCTGCACTGTAGGGCTATTATGCCAAAGATATCAGCCTCTGACCTCTTTCATGAGACAACATTCAAACTCGCAGCAGTTCCTGCACTGAGTCGGCAGCGCTCCCGCGTGGTTCGGGCATTGACACAGCAGTTACCTATCGGCCGCTGCACCCAGCAACGCAGCCTGCGGCCCCGGCCCCTTGAGGCCCCGCCCCTGCCAGCCCCGGCCACGCCCCTGCCAGCCCCGGCCACGCCCCTGCCAGCCCCGGCCCCGCCCCTGCAAGACCTTCCCCCGCCCCTGCAAGACCTTCCCCGCCCCCTGGGGATCCAGTCCCGCCCATTTCCCCGCCCCTGCCCTCTGCTGGCCCCGCCCTCTGTTGGACTCGGCCCCGCGCCCCCGACCCCCCCGGCAGCGCCCCCGTCCCCCGGCAGCGCCCCCTGGCGGGCGGAGGTGTGTTTTTTCGCGGTGCAGGCTGGGTGGAGGTGGCCGGTTGCTGAGGTGCCTGAGCCGGTAAGCTTCACTCTTCAGCCCGGGAACGGCGGGTCTCCCTCAGCCATGGAGAAAAGTGTCAGTTATGACAGTATTGGATCCAAGCGGTCGCTTCAGGGGAACGGCTCCGACTCGAGGCCGCCCAGCGCTGGATCCGTCAGCAGGTGAGAGACCCGGAGCGGCTTCGGAGAGAGAAAAATATCCGAGTCTGAGATGGGTGATGGGGGGTGGGGATGAGATGGGTGATGGGGTGGGGGGATGAGATGGGTGATGGGGTGGGGGGGATGAGATGGGTGATGGGGTGGGGGGGATGAGATGGGTGATGGGGTGGGGGGATGAGATGGGTGATGGGGTGGGGGGGATGAGATGGGTGGGGGGGTGAGTGATGGGTGACGGATGTGGGAGAGGGGGATGTGGGGGTGGGGTGGGAGAGGGGGATGTGGGGGTGGGGTGGGAGAGGGGGATGTGGGGGTGGGGTGGGAGATGTGGGTGGGGGATGTGGGTGGGTGGGGGGGGTGGGAGTGGGGGATGTGGGAGAGGGGGTGGGAGAGGGGGTGGGAGAGGGGGTGGGAGAGGGGGATGTGGGTGGGAGAGGGGGATGTGGGTGGGGGGGTGGGGAGAGGGGGATGTGGGTGGGGGGTGGGAGAGGGGGATGTGGGTGGGGGGTGGGAGAGGGGGATGTGGGTGGGGGGGTGGGGAGAGGGGGATGTGGGTGGGGGGTGGTGGGAGAGGGGGATGTGGGTGGGAGAGGGGGATGTGGGTGGGAGAGGGGGATGTGGGTGGGAGAGGGGGGATGTGGGTGGGAGAGGGGGATGGGGGTGGGAGAGGGGGATGTGGGTGGGGGGTGGGAGAGGGGGATGGGGGTGGGAGAGGGGGATGTGGGTGGGAGAGGGGGATGTGGGTGGGGAGGGGGAGAGGGGGATGTGGGTGGGAGAGGGGGAGAGGGGGATGTGGGTGGGAGAGGGGGAGAGGGGGATGTGGGTGGGAGAGGGGGAGGGGGGATGTGGGTGGGAGAGGGGGAGAGGGGGATGTGGGTGGGAGAGGGGGAGAGGGGGATGGGGGTGGGAGAGGGGGATGGGGGGGGAGAGGGGGATGGGGTGGGAGAGGGGGATGGGGGTGGGAGAGGGGGATGGGTGGGGAGAGGGGGATGGGGGTGGGGAGGGGGGATGGGGTGGGAGGGGGGGATGGGGGTGGGGGTGGGATGTGGGGGGGGGTGGGGGAGGGGGATGTGGGTGGGGGGTTGGGAGAGGGGGATGTGGGTGGGGGGTGGGAGAGGGGGTGTGGGGGGGTGGGGAGAGGGGGATGTGGGTGGGGGGGGGAGAGGGGGATGTGGGTGGGGGTGGGGAGAGGGGATGTGGGTGGGGGGGGTGGGAGAGGGGGGAGTGGGTGGGGGGTGGGGAGGGGGGTGGGTGGGGGGGTGGGAGAGGGGAGTGGTGGGGGGGGGTGGGAGAGGGGGGACGTGGGTGGGGGGTGGGAGAGGGGGAGTGGGTGGGGGGGGTGGGAGAGGGGGAGTGGGTGGGGGGTGGGAGAGGGGGGAGGTGGGTGGGGGGGGTGGGAGAGGGGGAGTGGGTGGGTGGGGTGGGAGAGGGGGAGGTGGGTGGGGGGGTGGGGGGGGGGAGGGGGGTGGGGGGGGTGGGAGGGGGGGGAGTGGGGGGGGGGGGTGGGAGAGGGGGAGGTGGGGGGGTGGGAGGGGGGGGAGGGGGGTGGTGGGGGGAGAGGGGGGGTGGGGGGAGGTGGGGGGGTGGGAGGGAGTGGGTGGGGGGAGTTGGGGATGGGGGGAGGTGGGAGATGGGGGGGTGGGAGATGGGGGGGGTGGGGAGGGGGGGGTGGGGAGGGGGGAGTGGGAGGGGGGGGAGTGGGGGGTGGGAGGTGGGGAGGGGGGAGGTGGGGGGGGGGTGGTGGGGGGGGGGAGGGAGGGGTGGGGGGGGAGGGGGGGGGAGGGTGGGGGTGTGGGAGATTGGGGGGGGGGTGGCAGAGTGGGGGGGGTGGGGGTGGGAGGGGGGGGGGTGTGGGGGGAGGGAGTTGGGGGGGGAGGGAGGTTGGG